>NW_027368010.1:0-52971 GCF_046119375.1 Phyllobates terribilis | reverse complement strand
CAAAAATCAATGAATATTGTAAATGCACAAACAGTAATATCTCCACATTGCAAGGTGCAATTCTGAAATTTTTTGCTTTTTCCTGCTAATCCTAGCATGATAAAGAAGATTCAAAGAGAGTGAGATGCCAGCTCCTTTCATTCAGTCAGTAGCTTCAAACATTTCTGGTATATGAAAAACATGTTTTTCAATGGCAAAAATCAATGAATATTGTAAATGCACAAACAGTAATATCTCCACATTGCACGGTGCAATTCTGAAATTTTTAGCTTTTTCCTGTTAATCCTAGCATGATAAAGAAGATTCAAAGAGAGTGAGATGCCAGCTCCTTTCATTCAGTCAGTAGCTTCAAACATTTCTGGTATATGAAAAACGTTTTTCAATGGCAAAAATCAATGAATATTGTAAATGCACAAACAGTAATATCTCCACATTGCACGGTGCAATTCTGAAATTTTTAGCTTTTTCCTGTTAATCCTAGCATGATAAAGAAGATTCAAAGAGAGTGAGATGCCAGCTCCTTTCATTCAGTCAGTAGCTTCAAACATTTCTGGTATATGAAAAACATGTTTTTCAATGGCAAAAATCAATGAATATTGTAAATGCACAAACAGTAATATCTCCACATTGCAAGGTGCAATTCTGAAATTTTTTGCTTTTTCCTGCTAATCCTAGCATGATAAAGAAGATTCAAAGAGAGTGAGATGCCAGCTCCTTTCATTCAGTCAGTAGCTTCAAACATTTCTGGTATATGAAAAACGTTTTCAATGGCAAAAATCAATGAATATTGTAAATGCACAAACAGTAATATCTCCACATTGCACGGTGCAATTCTGAAATTTTTAGCTTTTTCCTGTTAATCCTAGCATGATAAAGAAGATTCAAAGAGAGTGAGATGCCAGCTCCTTTCATTCAGTCAGTAGCTTCAAACATTTCTGGTATATGAAAAACGTTTTTCAATGGCAAAAATCAATGAATATTGTAAATGCACAAACAGTAATATCTCCACATTGCAAGGTGCAATTCTGAAATTTTTTGCTTTTTCCTGCTAATCCTAGCATGATAAAGAAGATTCAAAGAGAGTGAGATGCCAGCTCCTTTCATTCAGTCAGTAGCTTCAAACATTTCTGGTATATGAAAAACATGTTTTTCAATGGCAAAAATCAATGAATATTGTAAATGCACAAACAGTAATATCTCCACATTGCACGGTGCAATTCTGAAATTTTTAGCTTTTTCCTGTTAATCCTAGCATGATAAAGAAGATTCAAAGAGAGTGAGATGCCAGCTCCTTTCATTCAGTCAGTAGCTTCAAACATTTCTGGTATATGAAAAACGTTTTTCAATGGCAAAAATCAATGAATATTGTAAATGCACAAACAGTAATATCTCCACATTGCACGGTGCAATTCTGAAATTTTTAGCTTTTTCCTGTTAATCCTAGCATGATAAAGAAGATTCAAAGAGAGTGAGATGCCAGCTCCTTTCATTCAGTCAGTAGCTTCAAACATTTCTGGTATATGAAAAACATGTTTTTCAATGGCAAAAATCAATGAATATTGTAAATGCACAAACAGTAATATCTCCACATTGCAAGGTGCAATTCTGAAATTTTTTGCTTTTTCCTGCTAATCCTAGCATGATAAAGAAGATTCAAAGAGAGTGAGATGCCAGCTCCTTTCATTCAGTCAGTAGCTTCAAACATTTCTGGTATATGAAAAACATGTTTTTCAATGGCAAAAATCAATGAATATTGTAAATGCACAAACAGTAATATCTCCACATTGCACGGTGCAATTCTGAAATTTTTAGCTTTTTCCTGTTAATCCTAGCATGATAAAGAAGATTCAAAGAGAGTGAGATGCCAGCTCCTTTCATTCAGTCAGTAGCTTCAAACATTTCTGGTATATGAAAAACGTTTTTCAATGGCAAAAATCAATGAATATTGTAAATGCACAAACAGTAATATCTCCACATTGCAAGGTGCAATTCTGAAATTTTTGCTTTTTCCTGTTAATCCTAGCATGATAAAGAAGATTCAAAGAGAGTGAGATGCCAGCTCCTTTCATTCAGTCAGTAGCTTCAAACATTTCTGGTATATGAAAAACATGTTTTTCAATGGCAAAAATCAATGAATATTGTAAATGCACAAACAGTAATATCTCCACATTGCAAGGTGCAATTCTGAAATTTTTTGCTTTTTCCTGCTAATCCTAGCATGATAAAGAAGATTCAAAGAGAGTGAGATGCCAGCTCCTTTCATTCAGTCAGTAGCTTCAAACATTTCTGGTATATGAAAAACATGTTTTTCAATGGCAAAAATCAATGAATATTGTAAATGCACAAACAGTAATATCTCCACATTGCACGGTGCAATTCTGAAATTTTTAGCTTTTTCCTGTTAATCCTAGCATGATAAAGAAGATTCAAAGAGAGTGAGATGCCAGCTCCTTTCATTCAGTCAGTAGCTTCAAACATTTCTGGTATATGAAAAACATGTTTTTCAATGGCAAAAATCAATGAATATTGTAAATGCACAAACAGTAATATCTCCACATTGCAAGGTGCAATTCTGAAATTTTTTGCTTTTTCCTGCTAATCCTAGCATGATAAAGAAGATTCAAAGAGAGTGAGATGCCAGCTCCTTTCATTCAGTCAGTAGCTTCAAACATTTCTGGTATATGAAAAACATGTTTTTCAATGGCAAAAATCAATGAATATTGTAAATGCACAAACAGTAATATCTCCACATTGCAAGGTGCAATTCTGAAATTTTTTGCTTTTTCCTGTTAATCCTAGCATGATAAAGAAGATTCAAAGAGAGTGAGATGCCAGCTCCTTTCATTCAGTCAGTAGCTTCAAACATTTCTGGTATATGAAAAACATGTTTTTCAATGGCAAAAATCAATGAATATTGTAAATGCACAAACAGTAATATCTCCACATTGCAAGGTGCAATTCTGAAATTTTTTGCTTTTTCCTGCTAATCCTAGCATGATAAAGAAGATTCAAAGAGAGTGAGATGCCAGCTCCTTTCATTCAGTCAGTAGCTTCAAACATTTCTGGTATATGAAAAACGTTTTTCAATGGCAAAAATCAATGAATATTGTAAATGCACAAACAGTAATATCTCCACATTGCAAGGTGCAATTCTGAAATTTTTTGCTTTTTCCTGTTAATCCTAGCATGATAAAGAAGATTCAAAGAGAGTGAGATGCCAGCTCCTTTCATTCAGTCAGTAGCTTCAAACATTTCTGGTATATGAAAAACATGTTTTTCAATGGCAAAAATCAATGAATATTGTAAATGCACAAACAGTAATATCTCCGCATTGCAAGGTGCAATTCTGAAATTTTTTGCTTTTTCCTGCTAATCCTAGCATGATAAAGAAGATTCAAATAGAGTGAGATGCCAGCTCCTTTCATTCAGTCAGTAGCTTCAAACATTTCTGGTATATGAAAAACATGTTTTTCAATGGCAAAAATCAATGAATATTGTAAATGCACAAACAGTAATATCTCCACATTGCACGGTGCAATTCTGAAATTTTTAGCTTTTTCCTGTTAATCCTAGCATGATAAAGAAGATTCAAAGAGAGTGAGATGCCAGCTCCTTTCATTCAGTCAGTAGCTTCAAACATTTCTGGTATATGAAAAACATGTTTTTCAATGGCAAAAATCAATGAATATTGTAAATGCACAAACAGTAATATCTCCACATTGCAAGGTGCAATTCTGAAATTTTTTGCTTTTTCCTGCTAATCCTAGCATGATAAAGAAGATTCAAAGAGAGTGAGATGCCAGCTCCTTTCATTCAGTCAGTAGCTTCAAACATTTCTGGTATATGAAAAACATGTTTTTCAATGGCAAAAATCAATGAATATTGTAAATGCACAAACAGTAATATCTCCACATTGCACGGTGCAATTCTGAAATTTTTAGCTTTTTCCTGTTAATCCTAGCATGATAAAGAAGATTCAAAGAGAGTGAGATGCCAGCTCCTTTCATTCAGTCAGTAGCTTCAAACATTTCTGGTATATGAAAAACATGTTTTTCAATGGCAAAAATCAATGAATATTGTAAATGCACAAACAGTAATATCTCCACATTGCACGGTGCAATTCTGAAATTTTTAGCTTTTTCCTGTTAATCCTAGCATGATAAAGAAGATTCAAAGAGAGTGAGATGCCAGCTCCTTTCATTCAGTCAGTAGCTTCAAACATTTCTGGTATATGAAAAACATGTTTTTCAATGGCAAAAATCAATGAATATTGTAAATGCACAAACAGTAATATCTCCACATTGCAAGGTGCAATTCTGAAATTTTTTGCTTTTTCCTGTTATTCCTAGCATGATAAAGAAGATTCAAAGAGAGTGAGATGCCAGCTCCTTTCATTCAGTCAGTAGCTTCAAACATTTCTGGTATATGAAAAACATGTTTTTCAATGGCAAAAATCAATGAATATTGTAAATGCACAAACAGTAATATCTCCACATTGCAAGGTGCAATTCTGAAATTTTTTGCTTTTTCCTGCTAATCCTAGCATGATAAAGAAGATTCAAAGAGAGTGAGATGCCAGCTCCTTTCATTCAGTCAGTAGCTTCAAACATTTCTGGTATATGAAAAACATGTTTTTCAATGGCAAAAATCAATGAATATTGTAAATGCACAAACAGTAATATCTCCACATTGCACGGTGCAATTCTGAAATTTTTAGCTTTTTCCTGTTAATCCTAGCATGATAAAGAAGATTCAAAGAGAGTGAGATGCCAGCTCCTTTCATTCAGTCAGTAGCTTCAAACATTTCTGGTATATGAAAAACGTTTTTCAATGGCAAAAATCAATGAATATTGTAAATGCACAAACAGTAATATCTCCACATTGCAAGGTGCAATTCTGAAATTTTTTGCTTTTTCCTGTTAATCCTAGCATGATAAAGAAGATTCAAAGAGAGTGAGATGCCAGCTCCTTTCATTCAGTCAGTAGCTTCAAACATTTCTGGTATATGAAAAACATGTTTTTCAATGGCAAAAATCAATGAATATTGTAAATGCACAAACAGATATCTCCACATTGCAAGGTGCAATTCTGAAATTTTTTGCTTTTTCCTGCTAATCCTAGCATGATAAAGAAGATTCAAAGAGAGTGAGATGCCAGCTCCTTTCATTCAGTCAGTAGCTTCAAACATTTCTGGTATATGAAAAACATGTTTTTCAATGGCAAAAATCAATGAATATTGTAAATGCACAAACAGTAATATCTCCACATTGCACGGTGCAATTCTGAAATTTTTAGCTTTTTCCTGTTAATCCTAGCATGATAAAGAAGATTCAAAGAGAGTGAGATGCCAGCTCCTTTCATTCAGTCAGTAGCTTCAAACATTTCTGGTATATGAAAAACATGTTTTTCAATGGCAAAAATCAATGAATATTGTAAATGCACAAACAGTAATATCTCCACATTGCAAGGTGCAATTCTGAAATTTTTTGCTTTTTCCTGTTAATCCTAGCATGATAAAGAAGATTCAAAGAGAGTGAGATGCCAGCTCCTTTCATTCAGTCAGTAGCTTCAAACATTTCTGGTATATGAAAAACATGTTTTTCAATGGCAAAAATCAATGAATATTGTAAATGCACAAACAGTAATATCTCCGCATTGCAAGGTGCAATTCTGAAATTTTTTGCTTTTTCCTGCTAATCCTAGCATGATAAAGAAGATTCAAAGAGAGTGAGATGCCAGCTCCTTTCATTCAGTCAGTAGCTTCAAACATTTCTGGTATATGAAAAACATATTTTTCAATGGCAAAAATCAATGAATATTGTAAATGCACAAACAGTAATATCTCCACATTGCAAGGTGCAATTCTGAAATTTTTTGCTTTTTCCTGTTAATCCTAGCATGATAAAGAAGATTCAAAGAGAGTGAGATGCCAGCTCCTTTCATTCAGTCAGTAGCTTCAAACATTTCTGGTATATGAAAAACATGTTTTTCAATGGCAAAAATCAATGAATATTGTAAATGCACAAACAGTAATATCTCCACATTGCAAGGTGCAATTCTGAAATTTTTTGCTTTTTCCTGCTAATCCTAGCATGATAAAGAAGATTCAAAGAGAGTGAGATGCCAGCTCCTTTCATTCAGTCAGTAGCTTCAAACATTTCTGGTATATGAAAAACGTTTTTCAATGGCAAAAATCAATGAATATTGTAAATGCACAAACAGTAATATCTCCACATTGCACGGTGCAATTCTGAAATTTTTAGCTTTTTCCTGTTAATCCTAGCATGATAAAGAAGATTCAAAGAGAGTGAGATGCCAGCTCCTTTCATTCAGTCAGTAGCTTCAAACATTTCTGGTATATGAAAAACATGTTTTTCAATGGCAAAAATCAATGAATATTGTAAATGCACAAACAGTAATATCTCCACATTGCAAGGTGCAATTCTGAAATTTTTTGCTTTTTCCTGCTAATCCTAGCATGATAAAGAAGATTCAAAGAGAGTGAGATGCCAGCTCCTTTCATTCAGTCAGTAGCTTCAAACATTTCTGGTATATGAAAAACATGTTTTTCAATGGCAAAAATCAATGAATATTGTAAATGCACAAACAGTAATATCTCCACATTGCACGGTGCAATTCTGAAATTTTTAGCTTTTTCCTGTTAATCCTAGCATGATAAAGAAGATTCAAAGAGAGTGAGATGCCAGCTCCTTTCATTCAGTCAGTAGCTTCAAACATTTCTGGTATATGAAAAACGTTTTTCAATGGCAAAAATCAATGAATATTGTAAATGCACAAACAGTAATATCTCCACATTGCAAGGTGCAATTCTGAAATTTTTTGCTTTTTCCTGTTAATCCTAGCATGATAAAGAAGATTCAAAGAGAGTGAGATGCCAGCTCCTTTCATTCAGTCAGTAGCTTCAAACATTTCTGGTATATGAAAAACATGTTTTTCAATGGCAAAAATCAATGAATATTGTAAATGCACAAACAGTAATATCTCCGCATTGCAAGGTGCAATTCTGAAATTTTTTGCTTTTTCCTGCTAATCCTAGCATGATAAAGAAGATTAAAAGAGAGTGAGATGCCAGCTCCTTTCATTCAGTCAGTAGCTTCAAACATTTCTGGTATATGAAAAACATGTTTTTCAATGGCAAAAATCAATGAATATTGTAAAAGCACAAACAGTAATATCTCCACATTGCACGGTGCAATTCTGAAATTTTTAGCTTTTTCCTGTTAATCCTAGCATGATAAAGAAGATTCAAAGAGAGTGAGATGCCAGCTCCTTTCATTCAGTCAGTAGCTTCAAACATTTCTGGTATATGAAAAACATGTTTTTCAATGGCAAAAATCAATGAATATTGTAAATGCACAAACAGTAATATCTCCACATTGCAAGGTGCAATTCTGAAATTTTTTGCTTTTTCCTGCTAATCCTAGCATGATAAAGAAGATTCAAAGAGAGTGAGATGCCAGCTCCTTTCATTCAGTCAGTAGCTTCAAACATTTCTGGTATATGAAAAACATGTTTTTCAATGGCAAAAATCAATGAATATTGTAAATGCACAAACAGTAATATCTCCACATTGCACGGTGCAATTCTGAAATTTTTAGCTTTTTCCTGTTAATCCTAGCATGATAAAGAAGATTCAAAGAGAGTGAGATGCCAGCTCCTTTCATTCAGTCAGTAGCTTCAAACATTTCTGGTATATGAAAAACGTTTTTCAATGGCAAAAATCAATGAATATTGTAAATGCACAAACAGTAATATCTCCACATTGCAAGGTGCAATTCTGAAATTTTTTGCTTTTTCCTGTTAATCCTAGCATGATAAAGAAGATTCAAAGAGAGTGAGATGCCAGCTCCTTTCATTCAGTCAGTAGCTTCAAACATTTCTGGTATATGAAAAACATGTTTTTCAATGGCAAAAATCAATGAATATTGTAAATGCACAAACAGTAATATCTCCGCATTGCAAGGTGCAATTCTGAAATTTTTTGCTTTTTCCTGCTAATCCTAGCATGATAAAGAAGATTAAAAGAGAGTGAGATGCCAGCTCCTTTCATTCAGTCAGTAGCTTCAAACATTTCTGGTATATGAAAAACATGTTTTTCAATGGCAAAAATCAATGAATATTGTAAAAGCACAAACAGTAATATCTCCACATTGCACGGTGCAATTCTGAAATTTTTAGCTTTTTCCTGTTAATCCTAGCATGATAAAGAAGATTCAAAGAGAGTGAGATGCCAGCTCCTTTCATTCAGTCAGTAGCTTCAAACATTTCTGGTATATGAAAAACATGTTTTTCAATGGCAAAAATCAATGAATATTGTAAATGCACAAACAGTAATATCTCCACATTGCAAGGTGCAATTCTGAAATTTTTTGCTTTTTCCTGCTAATCCTAGCATGATAAAGAAGATTCAAAGAGAGTGAGATGCCAGCTCCTTTCATTCAGTCAGTAGCTTCAAACATTTCTGGTATATGAAAAACATGTTTTTCAATGGCAAAAATCAATGAATATTGTAAATGCACAAACAGTAATATCTCCACATTGCACGGTGCAATTCTGAAATTTTTAGCTTTTTCCTGTTAATCCTAGCATGATAAAGAAGATTCAAAGAGAGTGAGATGCCAGCTCCTTTCATTCAGTCAGTAGCTTCAAACATTTCTGGTATATGAAAAACATGTTTTTCAATGGCAAAAATCAATGAATATTGTAAATGCACAAACAGTAATATCTCCACATTGCAAGGTGCAATTCTGAAATTTTTTGCTTTTTCCTGTTAATCCTAGCATGATAAAGAAGATTCAAAGAGAGTGAGATGCCAGCTCCTTTCATTCAGTCAGTAGCTTCAAACATTTCTGGTATATGAAAAACATGTTTTTCAATGGCAAAAATCAATGAATATTGTAAATGCACAAACAGTAATATCTCCACATTGCACGGTGCAATTCTGAAATTTTTAGCTTTTTCCTGTTAATCCTAGCATGATAAAGAAGATTCAAAGAGAGTGAGATGCCAGCTCCTTTCATTCAGTCAGTAGCTTCAAACATTTCTGGTATATGAAAAACATGTTTTTCAATGGCAAAAATCAATGAATATTGTAAATGCACAAACAGTAATATCTCCACATTGCAAGGTGCAATTCTGAAATTTTTAGCTTTTTCCTGTTAATCCTAGCATGATAAAGAAGATTCAAAGAGAGTGAGATGCCAGCTCCTTTCATTCAATCAGTAGCTTCAAACATTTCTGGTATATGAAAAACATGTTTTTCAATGGCAAAAATCAATGAATATTGTAAATGCACAAACTAATATCTCCGCATTGCAAGGTGCAATTCTGAAATTTTTTGCTTTTTCCTGCTAATCCTAGCATGATAAAGAAGATTCAAAGAGAGTGAGATGCCAGCTCCTTTCATTCAGTCAGTAGCTTCAAACATTTCTGGTATATGAAAAACATGTTTTTCAATGGCAAAAATCAATGAATATTGTAAATGCACAAACAGTAATATCTCCACATTGCACGGTGCAATTCTGAAATTTTTAGCTTTTTCCTACTAATCCTAGCATGATAAAGAAGATTCAAAGAGAGTGAGATGCCAGCTCCTTTCATTCAGTCAGTAGCTTCAAACATTTCTGGTATATGAAAAACATGTTTTTCAATGGCAAAAATCAATGAATATTGTAAATGCACAAACAGTAATATCTCCACATTGCAAGGTGCAATTCTGAAATTTTTTGCTTTTTCCTGCTAATCCTAGCATGATAAAGAAGATTCAAAGAGAGTGAGATGCCAGCTCCTTTCATTCAGTCAGTAGCTTCAAACATTTCTGGTATATGAAAAACATGTTTTTCAATGGCAAAAATCAATGAATATTGTAAATGCACAAACAGTAATATCTCCACATTGCACGGTGCAATTCTGAAATTTTTAGCTTTTTCCTGTTAATCCTAGCATGATAAAGAAGATTCAAAGAGAGTGAGATGCCAGCTCCTTTCATTCAGTCAGTAGCTTCAAACATTTCTGGTATATGAAAAACGTTTTTCAATGGCAAAAATCAATGAATATTGTAAATGCACAAACAGTAATATCTCCACATTGCAAGGTGCAATTCTGAAATTTTTTGCTTTTTCCTGTTAATCCTAGCATGATAAAGAAGATTCAAAGAGAGTGAGATGCCAGCTCCTTTCATTCAGTCAGTAGCTTCAAACATTTCTGGTATATGAAAAACATGTTTTTCAATGGCAAAAATCAATGAATATTGTAAATGCACAAACAGTAATATCTCCGCATTGCAAGGTGCAATTCTGAAATTTTTTGCTTTTTCCTGCTAATCCTAGCATGATAAAGAAGATTAAAAGAGAGTGAGATGCCAGCTCCTTTCATTCAGTCAGTAGCTTCAAACATTTCTGGTATATGAAAAACATGTTTTTCAATGGCAAAAATCAATGAATATTGTAAAAGCACAAACAGTAATATCTCCACATTGCACGGTGCAATTCTGAAATTTTTAGCTTTTTCCTGTTAATCCTAGCATGATAAAGAAGATTCAAAGAGAGTGAGATGCCAGCTCCTTTCATTCAGTCAGTAGCTTCAAACATTTCTGGTATATGAAAAACATGTTTTTCAATGGCAAAAATCAATGAATATTGTAAATGCACAAACAGTAATATCTCCACATTGCAAGGTGCAATTCTGAAATTTTTTGCTTTTTCCTGCTAATCCTAGCATGATAAAGAAGATTCAAAGAGAGTGAGATTCCAGCTCCTTTCATTCAGTCAGTAGCTTCAAACATTTCTGGTATATGAAAAACATGTTTTTCAATGGCAAAAATCAATGAATATTGTAAATGCACAAACAGTAATATCTCCACATTGCACGGTGCAATTCTGAAATTTTTAGCTTTTTCCTGTTAATCCTAGCATGATAAAGAAGATTCAAAGAGAGTGAGATGCCAGCTCCTTTCATTCAGTCAGTAGCTTCAAACATTTCTGGTATATGAAAAACGTTTTTCAATGGCAAAAATCAATGAATATTGTAAATGCACAAACAGTAATATCTCCACATTGCAAGGTGCAATTCTGAAATTTTTTGCTTTTTCCTGTTAATCCTAGCATGATAAAGAAGATTCAAAGAGAGTGAGATGCCAGCTCCTTTCATTCAGTCAGTAGCTTCAAACATTTCTGGTATATGAAAAACATGTTTTTCAATGGCAAAAATCAATGAATATTGTAAATGCACAAACAGTAATATCTCCGCATTGCAAGGTGCAATTCTGAAATTTTTTGCTTTTTCCTGCTAATCCTAGCATGATAAAGAAGATTAAAAGAGAGTGAGATGCCAGCTCCTTTCATTCAGTCAGTAGCTTCAAACATTTCTGGTATATGAAAAACATGTTTTTCAATGGCAAAAATCAATGAATATTGTAAAAGCACAAACAGTAATATCTCCACATTGCACGGTGCAATTCTGAAATTTTTAGCTTTTTCCTGTTAATCCTAGCATGATAAAGAAGATTCAAAGAGAGTGAGATGCCAGCTCCTTTCATTCAGTCAGTAGCTTCAAACATTTCTGGTATATGAAAAACATGTTTTTCAATGGCAAAAATCAATGAATATTGTAAATGCACAAACAGTAATATCTCCACATTGCAAGGTGCAATTCTGAAATTTTTTGCTTTTTCCTGCTAATCCTAGCATGATAAAGAAGATTCAAAGAGAGTGAGATGCCAGCTCCTTTCATTCAGTCAGTAGCTTCAAACATTTCTGGTATATGAAAAACATGTTTTTCAATGGCAAAAATCAATGAATATTGTAAATGCACAAACAGTAATATCTCCACATTGCACGATGCAATTCTGAAATTTTTAGCTTTTTCCTGTTAATCCTAGCATGATAAAGAAGATTCAAAGAGAGTGAGATGCCAGCTCCTTTCATTCAGTCAGTAGCTTCAAACATTTCTGGTATATGAAAAACGTTTTTCAATGGCAAAAATCAATGAATATTGTAAATGCACAAACAGTAATATCTCCACATTGCAAGGTGCAATTCTGAAATTTTTTGCTTTTTCCTGTTAATCCTAGCATGATAAAGAAGATTCAAAGAGAGTGAGATGCCAGCTCCTTTCATTCAGTCAGTAGCTTCAAACATTTCTGGTATATGAAAAACATGTTTTTCAATGGCAAAAATCAATGAATATTGTAAATGCACAAACAGTAATATCTCCGCATTGCAAGGTGCAATTCTGAAATTTTTTGCTTTTTCCTGCTAATCCTAGCATGATAAAGAAGATTAAAAGAGAGTGAGATGCCAGCTCCTTTCATTCAGTCAGTAGCTTCAAACATTTCTGGTATATGAAAAACATGTTTTTCAATGGCAAAAATCAATGAATATTGTAAAAGCACAAACAGTAATATCTCCACATTGCACGGTGCAATTCTGAAATTTTTAGCTTTTTCCTGTTAATCCTAGCATGATAAAGAAGATTCAAAGAGAGTGAGATGCCAGCTCCTTTCATTCAGTCAGTAGCTTCAAACATTTCTGGTATATGAAAAACATGTTTTTCAATGGCAAAAATCAATGAATATTGTAAATGCACAAACAGTAATATCTCCACATTGCAAGGTGCAATTCTGAAATTTTTTGCTTTTTCCTGCTAATCCTAGCATGATAAAGAAGATTCAAAGAGAGTGAGATTCCAGCTCCTTTCATTCAGTCAGTAGCTTCAAACATTTCTGGTATATGAAAAACATGTTTTTCAATGGCAAAAATCAATGAATATTGTAAATGCACAAACAGTAATATCTCCACATTGCACGGTGCAATTCTGAAATTTTTAGCTTTTTCCTGTTAATCCTAGCATGATAAAGAAGATTCAAAGAGAGTGAGATGCCAGCTCCTTTCATTCAGTCAGTAGCTTCAAACATTTCTGGTATATGAAAAACGTTTTTCAATGGCAAAAATCAATGAATATTGTAAATGCACAAACAGTAATATCTCCACATTGCAAGGTGCAATTCTGAAATTTTTTGCTTTTTCCTGTTAATCCTAGCATGATAAAGAAGATTCAAAGAGAGTGAGATGCCAGCTCCTTTCATTCAGTCAGTAGCTTCAAACATTTCTGGTATATGAAAAACATGTTTTTCAATGGCAAAAATCAATGAATATTGTAAATGCACAAACAGTAATATCTCCGCATTGCAAGGTGCAATTCTGAAATTTTTTGCTTTTTCCTGCTAATCCTAGCATGATAAAGAAGATTAAAAGAGAGTGAGATGCCAGCTCCTTTCATTCAGTCAGTAGCTTCAAACATTTCTGGTATATGAAAAACATGTTTTTCAATGGCAAAAATCAATGAATATTGTAAAAGCACAAACAGTAATATCTCCACATTGCACGGTGCAATTCTGAAATTTTTAGCTTTTTCCTGTTAATCCTAGCATGATAAAGAAGATTCAAAGAGAGTGAGATGCCAGCTCCTTTCATTCAGTCAGTAGCTTCAAACATTTCTGGTATATGAAAAACATGTTTTTCAATGGCAAAAATCAATGAATATTGTAAATGCACAAACAGTAATATCTCCACATTGCAAGGTGCAATTCTGAAATTTTTTGCTTTTTCCTGCTAATCCTAGCATGATAAAGAAGATTCAAAGAGAGTGAGATGCCAGCTCCTTTCATTCAGTCAGTAGCTTCAAACATTTCTGGTATATGAAAAACATGTTTTTCAATGGCAAAAATCAATGAATATTGTAAATGCACAAACAGTAATATCTCCACATTGCACGGTGCAATTCTGAAATTTTTAGCTTTTTCCTGTTAATCCTAGCATGATAAAGAAGATTCAAAGAGAGTGAGATGCCAGCTCCTTTCATTCAGTCAGTAGCTTCAAACATTTCTGGTATATGAAAAACATGTTTTTCAATGGCAAAAATCAATGAATATTGTAAATGCACAAACAGTAATATCTCCACATTGCAAGGTGCAATTCTGAAATTTTTTGCTTTTTCCTGTTAATCCTAGCATGATAAAGAAGATTCAAAGAGAGTGAGATGCCAGCTCCTTTCATTCAGTCAGTAGCTTCAAACATTTCTGGTATATGAAAAACATGTTTTTCAATGGCAAAAATCAATGAATATTGTAAATGCACAAACAGTAATATCTCCACATTGCACGGTGCAATTCTGAAATTTTTAGCTTTTTCCTGTTAATCCTAGCATGATAAAGAAGATTCAAAGAGAGTGAGATGCCAGCTCCTTTCATTCAGTCAGTAGCTTCAAACATTTCTGGTATATGAAAAACATGTTTTTCAATGGCAAAAATCAATGAATATTGTAAATGCACAAACAGTAATATCTCCACATTGCAAGGTGCAATTCTGAAATTTTTAGCTTTTTCCTGTTAATCCTAGCATGATAAAGAAGATTCAAAGAGAGTGAGATGCCAGCTCCTTTCATTCAATCAGTAGCTTCAAACATTTCTGGTATATGAAAAACATGTTTTTCAATGGCAAAAATCAATGAATATTGTAAATGCACAAACTAATATCTCCGCATTGCAAGGTGCAATTCTGAAATTTTTTGCTTTTTCCTGCTAATCCTAGCATGATAAAGAAGATTCAAAGAGAGTGAGATGCCAGCTCCTTTCATTCAGTCAGTAGCTTCAAACATTTCTGGTATATGAAAAACATGTTTTTCAATGGCAAAAATCAATGAATATTGTAAATGCACAAACAGTAATATCTCCACATTGCACGGTGCAATTCTGAAATTTTTAGCTTTTTCCTACTAATCCTAGCATGATAAAGAAGATTCAAAGAGAGTGAGATGCCAGCTCCTTTCATTCAGTCAGTAGCTTCAAACATTTCTGGTATATGAAAAACATGTTTTTCAATGGCAAAAATCAATGAATATTGTAAATGCACAAACAGTAATATCTCCACATTGCAAGGTGCAATTCTGAAATTTTTTGCTTTTTCCTGCTAATCCTAGCATGATAAAGAAGATTCAAAGAGAGTGAGATGCCAGCTCCTTTCATTCAGTCAGTAGCTTCAAACATTTCTGGTATATGAAAAACATGTTTTTCAATGGCAAAAATCAATGAATATTGTAAATGCACAAACAGTAATATCTCCACATTGCACGGTGCAATTCTGAAATTTTTAGCTTTTTCCTGTTAATCCTAGCATGATAAAGAAGATTCAAAGAGAGTGAGATGCCAGCTCCTTTCATTCAGTCAGTAGCTTCAAACATTTCTGGTATATGAAAAACATGTTTTTCAATGGCAAAAATCAATGAATATTGTAAATGCACAAACAGTAATATCTCCACATTGCACGGTGCAATTCTGAAATTTTTAGCTTTTTCCTGTTAATCCTAGCATGATAAAGAAGATTCAAAGAGAGTGAGATGCCAGCTCCTTTCATTCAGTCAGTAGCTTCAAACATTTCTGGTATATGAAAAACATGTTTTTCAATGGCAAAAATCAATGAATATTGTAAATGCACAAACAGTAATATCTCCACATTGCAAGGTGCAATTCTGAAATTTTTAGCTTTTTCCTGTTAATCCTAGCATGATAAAGAAGATTCAAAGAGAGTGAGATGCCAGCTCCTTTCATTCAGTCAGTAGCTTCAAACATTTCTGGTATATGAAAAACATGTTTTTCAATGGCAAAAATCAATGAATATTGTAAATGCACAAACAGTAATATCTCCACATTGCAAGGTGCAATTCTGAAATTTTTTGCTTTTTCCTGCTAATCCTAGCATGATAAAGAAGATTCAAAGAGAGTGAGATGCCAGCTCCTTTCATTCAGTCAGTAGCTTCAAACATTTCTGGTATATGAAAAACATGTTTTTCAATGGCAAAAATCAATGAATATTGTAAATGCACAAACAGTAATATCTCCACATTGCACGGTGCAATTCTGAAATTTTTAGCTTTTTCCTGTTAATCCTAGCATGATAAAGAAGATTCAAAGAGAGTGAGATGCCAGCTCCTTTCATTCAGTCAGTAGCTTCAAACATTTCTGGTATATGAAAAACGTTTTTCAATGGCAAAAATCAATGAATATTGTAAATGCACAAACAGTAATATCTCCACATTGCAAGGTGCAATTCTGAAATTTTTTGCTTTTTCCTGTTAATCCTAGCATGATAAAGAAGATTCAAAGAGAGTGAGATGCCAGCTCCTTTCATTCAGTCAGTAGCTTCAAACATTTCTGGTATATGAAAAACATGTTTTTCAATGGCAAAAATCAATGAATATTGTAAATGCACAAACAGTAATATCTCCGCATTGCAAGGTGCAATTCTGAAATTTTTTGCTTTTTCCTGCTAATCCTAGCATGATAAAGAAGATTAAAAGAGAGTGAGATGCCAGCTCCTTTCATTCAGTCAGTAGCTTCAAACATTTCTGGTATATGAAAAACATGTTTTTCAATGGCAAAAATCAATGAATATTGTAAAAGCACAAACAGTAATATCTCCACATTGCACGGTGCAATTCTGAAATTTTTAGCTTTTTCCTGTTAATCCTAGCATGATAAAGAAGATTCAAAGAGAGTGAGATGCCAGCTCCTTTCATTCAGTCAGTAGCTTCAAACATTTCTGGTATATGAAAAACATGTTTTTCAATGGCAAAAATCAATGAATATTGTAAATGCACAAACAGTAATATCTCCACATTGCAAGGTGCAATTCTGAAATTTTTTGCTTTTTCCTGCTAATCCTAGCATGATAAAGAAGATTCAAAGAGAGTGAGATGCCAGCTCCTTTCATTCAGTCAGTAGCTTCAAACATTTCTGGTATATGAAAAACATGTTTTTCAATGGCAAAAATCAATGAATATTGTAAATGCACAAACAGTAATATCTCCACATTGCACGGTGCAATTCTGAAATTTTTAGCTTTTTCCTGTTAATCCTAGCATGATAAAGAAGATTCAAAGAGAGTGAGATGCCAGCTCCTTTCATTCAGTCAGTAGCTTCAAACATTTCTGGTATATGAAAAACGTTTTTCAATGGCAAAAATCAATGAATATTGTAAATGCACAAACAGTAATATCTCCACATTGCAAGGTGCAATTCTGAAATTTTTTGCTTTTTCCTGTTAATCCTAGCATGATAAAGAAGATTCAAAGAGAGTGAGATGCCAGCTCCTTTCATTCAGTCAGTAGCTTCAAACATTTCTGGTATATGAAAAACATGTTTTTCAATGGCAAAAATCAATGAATATTGTAAATGCACAAACAGTAATATCTCCGCATTGCAAGGTGCAATTCTGAAATTTTTTGCTTTTTCCTGCTAATCCTAGCATGATAAAGAAGATTAAAAGAGAGTGAGATGCCAGCTCCTTTCATTCAGTCAGTAGCTTCAAACATTTCTGGTATATGAAAAACATGTTTTTCAATGGCAAAAATCAATGAATATTGTAAAAGCACAAACAGTAATATCTCCACATTGCACGGTGCAATTCTGAAATTTTTAGCTTTTTCCTGTTAATCCTAGCATGATAAAGAAGATTCAAAGAGAGTGAGATGCCAGCTCCTTTCATTCAGTCAGTAGCTTCAAACATTTCTGGTATATGAAAAACATGTTTTTCAATGGCAAAAATCAATGAATATTGTAAATGCACAAACAGTAATATCTCCACATTGCAAGGTGCAATTCTGAAATTTTTTGCTTTTTCCTGCTAATCCTAGCATGATAAAGAAGATTCAAAGAGAGTGAGATTCCAGCTCCTTTCATTCAGTCAGTAGCTTCAAACATTTCTGGTATATGAAAAACATGTTTTTCAATGGCAAAAATCAATGAATATTGTAAATGCACAAACAGTAATATCTCCACATTGCACGGTGCAATTCTGAAATTTTTAGCTTTTTCCTGTTAATCCTAGCATGATAAAGAAGATTCAAAGAGAGTGAGATGCCAGCTCCTTTCATTCAGTCAGTAGCTTCAAACATTTCTGGTATATGAAAAACGTTTTTCAATGGCAAAAATCAATGAATATTGTAAATGCACAAACAGTAATATCTCCACATTGCAAGGTGCAATTCTGAAATTTTTTGCTTTTTCCTGTTAATCCTAGCATGATAAAGAAGATTCAAAGAGAGTGAGATGCCAGCTCCTTTCATTCAGTCAGTAGCTTCAAACATTTCTGGTATATGAAAAACATGTTTTTCAATGGCAAAAATCAATGAATATTGTAAATGCACAAACAGTAATATCTCCGCATTGCAAGGTGCAATTCTGAAATTTTTTGCTTTTTCCTGCTAATCCTAGCATGATAAAGAAGATTAAAAGAGAGTGAGATGCCAGCTCCTTTCATTCAGTCAGTAGCTTCAAACATTTCTGGTATATGAAAAACATGTTTTTCAATGGCAAAAATCAATGAATATTGTAAAAGCACAAACAGTAATATCTCCACATTGCACGGTGCAATTCTGAAATTTTTAGCTTTTTCCTGTTAATCCTAGCATGATAAAGAAGATTCAAAGAGAGTGAGATGCCAGCTCCTTTCATTCAGTCAGTAGCTTCAAACATTTCTGGTATATGAAAAACATGTTTTTCAATGGCAAAAATCAATGAATATTGTAAATGCACAAACAGTAATATCTCCACATTGCAAGGTGCAATTCTGAAATTTTTTGCTTTTTCCTGCTAATCCTAGCATGATAAAGAAGATTCAAAGAGAGTGAGATGCCAGCTCCTTTCATTCAGTCAGTAGCTTCAAACATTTCTGGTATATGAAAAACATGTTTTTCAATGGCAAAAATCAATGAATATTGTAAATGCACAAACAGTAATATCTCCACATTGCACGGTGCAATTCTGAAATTTTTAGCTTTTTCCTGTTAATCCTAGCATGATAAAGAAGATTCAAAGAGAGTGAGATGCCAGCTCCTTTCATTCAGTCAGTAGCTTCAAACATTTCTGGTATATGAAAAACGTTTTTCAATGGCAAAAATCAATGAATATTGTAAATGCACAAACAGTAATATCTCCACATTGCAAGGTGCAATTCTGAAATTTTTTGCTTTTTCCTGTTAATCCTAGCATGATAAAGAAGATTCAAAGAGAGTGAGATGCCAGCTCCTTTCATTCAGTCAGTAGCTTCAAACATTTCTGGTATATGAAAAACATGTTTTTCAATGGCAAAAATCAATGAATATTGTAAATGCACAAACAGTAATATCTCCGCATTGCAAGGTGCAATTCTGAAATTTTTTGCTTTTTCCTGCTAATCCTAGCATGATAAAGAAGATTAAAAGAGAGTGAGATGCCAGCTCCTTTCATTCAGTCAGTAGCTTCAAACATTTCTGGTATATGAAAAACATGTTTTTCAATGGCAAAAATCAATGAATATTGTAAAAGCACAAACAGTAATATCTCCACATTGCACGGTGCAATTCTGAAATTTTTAGCTTTTTCCTGTTAATCCTAGCATGATAAAGAAGATTCAAAGAGAGTGAGATGCCAGCTCCTTTCATTCAGTCAGTAGCTTCAAACATTTCTGGTATATGAAAAACATGTTTTTCAATGGCAAAAATCAATGAATATTGTAAATGCACAAACAGTAATATCTCCACATTGCAAGGTGCAATTCTGAAATTTTTTGCTTTTTCCTGCTAATCCTAGCATGATAAAGAAGATTCAAAGAGAGTGAGATTCCAGCTCCTTTCATTCAGTCAGTAGCTTCAAACATTTCTGGTATATGAAAAACATGTTTTTCAATGGCAAAAATCAATGAATATTGTAAATGCACAAACAGTAATATCTCCACATTGCACGGTGCAATTCTGAAATTTTTAGCTTTTTCCTGTTAATCCTAGCATGATAAAGAAGATTCAAAGAGAGTGAGATGCCAGCTCCTTTCATTCAGTCAGTAGCTTCAAACATTTCTGGTATATGAAAAACGTTTTTCAATGGCAAAAATCAATGAATATTGTAAATGCACAAACAGTAATATCTCCACATTGCAAGGTGCAATTCTGAAATTTTTTGCTTTTTCCTGTTAATCCTAGCATGATAAAGAAGATTCAAAGAGAGTGAGATGCCAGCTCCTTTCATTCAGTCAGTAGCTTCAAACATTTCTGGTATATGAAAAACATGTTTTTCAATGGCAAAAATCAATGAATATTGTAAATGCACAAACAGTAATATCTCCGCATTGCAAGGTGCAATTCTGAAATTTTTTGCTTTTTCCTGCTAATCCTAGCATGATAAAGAAGATTAAAAGAGAGTGAGATGCCAGCTCCTTTCATTCAGTCAGTAGCTTCAAACATTTCTGGTATATGAAAAACATGTTTTTCAATGGCAAAAATCAATGAATATTGTAAAAGCACAAACAGTAATATCTCCACATTGCACGGTGCAATTCTGAAATTTTTAGCTTTTTCCTGTTAATCCTAGCATGATAAAGAAGATTCAAAGAGAGTGAGATGCCAGCTCCTTTCATTCAGTCAGTAGCTTCAAACATTTCTGGTATATGAAAAACATGTTTTTCAATGGCAAAAATCAATGAATATTGTAAATGCACAAACAGTAATATCTCCACATTGCAAGGTGCAATTCTGAAATTTTTTGCTTTTTCCTGCTAATCCTAGCATGATAAAGAAGATTCAAAGAGAGTGAGATGCCAGCTCCTTTCATTCAGTCAGTAGCTTCAAACATTTCTGGTATATGAAAAACATGTTTTTCAATGGCAAAAATCAATGAATATTGTAAATGCACAAACAGTAATATCTCCACATTGCACGGTGCAATTCTGAAATTTTTAGCTTTTTCCTGTTAATCCTAGCATGATAAAGAAGATTCAAAGAGAGTGAGATGCCAGCTCCTTTCATTCAGTCAGTAGCTTCAAACATTTCTGGTATATGAAAAACATGTTTTTCAATGGCAAAAATCAATGAATATTGTAAATGCACAAACAGTAATATCTCCACATTGCAAGGTGCAATTCTGAAATTTTTTGCTTTTTCCTGTTAATCCTAGCATGATAAAGAAGATTCAAAGAGAGTGAGATGCCAGCTCCTTTCATTCAGTCAGTAGCTTCAAACATTTCTGGTATATGAAAAACATGTTTTTCAATGGCAAAAATCAATGAATATTGTAAATGCACAAACAGTAATATCTCCACATTGCACGGTGCAATTCTGAAATTTTTAGCTTTTTCCTGTTAATCCTAGCATGATAAAGAAGATTCAAAGAGAGTGAGATGCCAGCTCCTTTCATTCAGTCAGTAGCTTCAAACATTTCTGGTATATGAAAAACATGTTTTTCAATGGCAAAAATCAATGAATATTGTAAATGCACAAACAGTAATATCTCCACATTGCAAGGTGCAATTCTGAAATTTTTAGCTTTTTCCTGTTAATCCTAGCATGATAAAGAAGATTCAAAGAGAGTGAGATGCCAGCTCCTTTCATTCAATCAGTAGCTTCAAACATTTCTGGTATATGAAAAACATGTTTTTCAATGGCAAAAATCAATGAATATTGTAAATGCACAAACTAATATCTCCGCATTGCAAGGTGCAATTCTGAAATTTTTTGCTTTTTCCTGCTAATCCTAGCATGATAAAGAAGATTCAAAGAGAGTGAGATGCCAGCTCCTTTCATTCAGTCAGTAGCTTCAAACATTTCTGGTATATGAAAAACATGTTTTTCAATGGCAAAAATCAATGAATATTGTAAATGCACAAACAGTAATATCTCCACATTGCACGGTGCAATTCTGAAATTTTTAGCTTTTTCCTACTAATCCTAGCATGATAAAGAAGATTCAAAGAGAGTGAGATGCCAGCTCCTTTCATTCAGTCAGTAGCTTCAAACATTTCTGGTATATGAAAAACATGTTTTTCAATGGCAAAAATCAATGAATATTGTAAATGCACAAACAGTAATATCTCCACATTGCAAGGTGCAATTCTGAAATTTTTTGCTTTTTCCTGCTAATCCTAGCATGATAAAGAAGATTCAAAGAGAGTGAGATGCCAGCTCCTTTCATTCAGTCAGTAGCTTCAAACATTTCTGGTATATGAAAAACATGTTTTTCAATGGCAAAAATCAATGAATATTGTAAATGCACAAACAGTAATATCTCCACATTGCACGGTGCAATTCTGAAATTTTTAGCTTTTTCCTGTTAATCCTAGCATGATAAAGAAGATTCAAAGAGAGTGAGATGCCAGCTCCTTTCATTCAGTCAGTAGCTTCAAACATTTCTGGTATATGAAAAACATGTTTTTCAATGGCAAAAATCAATGAATATTGTAAATGCACAAACAGTAATATCTCCACATTGCACGGTGCAATTCTGAAATTTTTAGCTTTTTCCTGTTAATCCTAGCATGATAAAGAAGATTCAAAGAGAGTGAGATGCCAGCTCCTTTCATTCAGTCAGTAGCTTCAAACATTTCTGGTATATGAAAAACATGTTTTTCAATGGCAAAAATCAATGAATATTGTAAATGCACAAACAGTAATATCTCCACATTGCAAGGTGCAATTCTGAAATTTTTAGCTTTTTCCTGTTAATCCTAGCATGATAAAGAAGATTCAAAGAGAGTGAGATGCCAGCTCCTTTCATTCAGTCAGTAGCTTCAAACATTTCTGGTATATGAAAAACATGTTTTTCAATGGCAAAAATCAATGAATATTGTAAATGCACAAACAGTAATATCTCCACATTGCAAGGTGCAATTCTGAAATTTTTTGCTTTTTCCTGCTAATCCTAGCATGATAAAGAAGATTCAAAGAGAGTGAGATGCCAGCTCCTTTCATTCAGTCAGTAGCTTCAAACATTTCTGGTATATGAAAAACATGTTTTTCAATGGCAAAAATCAATGAATATTGTAAATGCACAAACAGTAATATCTCCACATTGCACGGTGCAATTCTGAAATTTTTAGCTTTTTCCTGTTAATCCTAGCATGATAAAGAAGATTCAAAGAGCGTGAGATGCCAGCTCCTTTCATTCAGTCAGTAGCTTCAAACATTTCTGGTATATGAAAAACGTTTTTCAATGGCAAAAATCAATGAATATTGTAAATGCACAAACAGTAATATCTCCACATTGCAAGGTGCAATTCTGAAATTTTTTGCTTTTTCCTGTTAATCCTAGCATGATAAAGAAGATTCAAAGAGAGTGAGATGCCAGCTCCTTTCATTCAGTCAGTAGCTTCAAACATTTCTGGTATATGAAAAACATGTTTTTCAATGGCAAAAATCAATGAATATTGTAAATGCACAAACAGTAATATCTCCGCATTGCAAGGTGCAATTCTGAAATTTTTTGCTTTTTCCTGCTAATCCTAGCATGATAAAGAAGATTAAAAGAGAGTGAGATGCCAGCTCCTTTCATTCAGTCAGTAGCTTCAAACATTTCTGGTATATGAAAAACATGTTTTTCAATGGCAAAAATCAATGAATATTGTAAAAGCACAAACAGTAATATCTCCACATTGCACGGTGCAATTCTGAAATTTTTAGCTTTTTCCTGTTAATCCTAGCATGATAAAGAAGATTCAAAGAGAGTGAGATGCCAGCTCCTTTCATTCAGTCAGTAGCTTCAAACATTTCTGGTATATGAAAAACATGTTTTTCAATGGCAAAAATCAATGAATATTGTAAATGCACAAACAGTAATATCTCCACATTGCAAGGTGCAATTCTGAAATTTTTTGCTTTTTCCTGCTAATCCTAGCATGATAAAGAAGATTCAAAGAGAGTGAGATGCCAGCTCCTTTCATTCAGTCAGTAGCTTCAAACATTTCTGGTATATGAAAAACATGTTTTTCAATGGCAAAAATCAATGAATATTGTAAATGCACAAACAGTAATATCTCCACATTGCACGGTGCAATTCTGAAATTTTTAGCTTTTTCCTGTTAATCCTAGCATGATAAAGAAGATTCAAAGAGAGTGAGATGCCAGCTCCTTTCATTCAGTCAGTAGCTTCAAACATTTCTGGTATATGAAAAACGTTTTTCAATGGCAAAAATCAATGAATATTGTAAATGCACAAACAGTAATATCTCCACATTGCAAGGTGCAATTCTGAAATTTTTTGCTTTTTCCTGTTAATCCTAGCATGATAAAGAAGATTCAAAGAGAGTGAGATGCCAGCTCCTTTCATTCAGTCAGTAGCTTCAAACATTTCTGGTATATGAAAAACATGTTTTTCAATGGCAAAAATCAATGAATATTGTAAATGCACAAACAGTAATATCTCCGCATTGCAAGGTGCAATTCTGAAATTTTTTGCTTTTTCCTGCTAATCCTAGCATGATAAAGAAGATTAAAAGAGAGTGAGATGCCAGCTCCTTTCATTCAGTCAGTAGCTTCAAACATTTCTGGTATATGAAAAACATGTTTTTCAATGGCAAAAATCAATGAATATTGTAAAAGCACAAACAGTAATATCTCCACATTGCACGGTGCAATTCTGAAATTTTTAGCTTTTTCCTGTTAATCCTAGCATGATAAAGAAGATTCAAAGAGAGTGAGATGCCAGCTCCTTTCATTCAGTCAGTAGCTTCAAACATTTCTGGTATATGAAAAACATGTTTTTCAATGGCAAAAATCAATGAATATTGTAAATGCACAAACAGTAATATCTCCACATTGCAAGGTGCAATTCTGAAATTTTTTGCTTTTTCCTGCTAATCCTAGCATGATAAAGAAGATTCAAAGAGAGTGAGATGCCAGCTCCTTTCATTCAGTCAGTAGCTTCAAACATTTCTGGTATATGAAAAACATGTTTTTCAATGGCAAAAATCAATGAATATTGTAAATGCACAAACAGTAATATCTCCACATTGCACGGTGCAATTCTGAAATTTTTAGCTTTTTCCTGTTAATCCTAGCATGATAAAGAAGATTCAAAGAGAGTGAGATGCCAGCTCCTTTCATTCAGTCAGTAGCTTCAAACATTTCTGGTATATGAAAAACATGTTTTTCAATGGCAAAAATCAATGAATATTGTAAATGCACAAACAGTAATATCTCCACATTGCAAGGTGCAATTCTGAAATTTTTTGCTTTTTCCTGTTAATCCTAGCATGATAAAGAAGATTCAAAGAGAGTGAGATGCCAGCTCCTTTCATTCAGTCAGTAGCTTCAAACATTTCTGGTATATGAAAAACATGTTTTTCAATGGCAAAAATCAATGAATATTGTAAATGCACAAACAGTAATATCTCCACATTGCACGGTGCAATTCTGAAATTTTTAGCTTTTTCCTGTTAATCCTAGCATGATAAAGAAGATTCAAAGAGAGTGAGATGCCAGCTCCTTTCATTCAGTCAGTAGCTTCAAACATTTCTGGTATATGAAAAACATGTTTTTCAATGGCAAAAATCAATGAATATTGTAAATGCACAAACAGTAATATCTCCACATTGCAAGGTGCAATTCTGAAATTTTTAGCTTTTTCCTGTTAATCCTAGCATGATAAAGAAGATTCAAAGAGAGTGAGATGCCAGCTCCTTTCATTCAATCAGTAGCTTCAAACATTTCTGGTATATGAAAAACATGTTTTTCAATGGCAAAAATCAATGAATATTGTAAATGCACAAACTAATATCTCCGCATTGCAAGGTGCAATTCTGAAATTTTTTGCTTTTTCCTGCTAATCCTAGCATGATAAAGAAGATTCAAAGAGAGTGAGATGCCAGCTCCTTTCATTCAGTCAGTAGCTTCAAACATTTCTGGTATATGAAAAACATGTTTTTCAATGGCAAAAATCAATGAATATTGTAAATGCACAAACAGTAATATCTCCACATTGCACGGTGCAATTCTGAAATTTTTAGCTTTTTCCTACTAATCCTAGCATGATAAAGAAGATTCAAAGAGAGTGAGATGCCAGCTCCTTTCATTCAGTCAGTAGCTTCAAACATTTCTGGTATATGAAAAACATGTTTTTCAATGGCAAAAATCAATGAATATTGTAAATGCACAAACAGTAATATCTCCACATTGCAAGGTGCAATTCTGAAATTTTTTGCTTTTTCCTGCTAATCCTAGCATGATAAAGAAGATTCAAAGAGAGTGAGATGCCAGCTCCTTTCATTCAGTCAGTAGCTTCAAACATTTCTGGTATATGAAAAACATGTTTTTCAATGGCAAAAATCAATGAATATTGTAAATGCACAAACAGTAATATCTCCACATTGCACGGTGCAATTCTGAAATTTTTAGCTTTTTCCTGTTAATCCTAGCATGATAAAGAAGATTCAAAGAGAGTGAGATGCCAGCTCCTTTCATTCAGTCAGTAGCTTCAAACATTTCTGGTATATGAAAAACGTTTTTCAATGGCAAAAATCAATGAATATTGTAAATGCACAAACAGTAATATCTCCACATTGCAAGGTGCAATTCTGAAATTTTTTGCTTTTTCCTGTTAATCCTAGCATGATAAAGAAGATTCAAAGAGAGTGAGATGCCAGCTCCTTTCATTCAGTCAGTAGCTTCAAACATTTCTGGTATATGAAAAACATGTTTTTCAATGGCAAAAATCAATGAATATTGTAAATGCACAAACAGTAATATCTCCGCATTGCAAGGTGCAATTCTGAAATTTTTTGCTTTTTCCTGCTAATCCTAGCATGATAAAGAAGATTAAAAGAGAGTGAGATGCCAGCTCCTTTCATTCAGTCAGTAGCTTCAAACATTTCTGGTATATGAAAAACATGTTTTTCAATGGCAAAAATCAATGAATATTGTAAAAGCACAAACAGTAATATCTCCACATTGCACGGTGCAATTCTGAAATTTTTAGCTTTTTCCTGTTAATCCTAGCATGATAAAGAAGATTCAAAGAGAGTGAGATGCCAGCTCCTTTCATTCAGTCAGTAGCTTCAAACATTTCTGGTATATGAAAAACATGTTTTTCAATGGCAAAAATCAATGAATATTGTAAATGCACAAACAGTAATATCTCCACATTGCAAGGTGCAATTCTGAAATTTTTTGCTTTTTCCTGCTAATCCTAGCATGATAAAGAAGATTCAAAGAGAGTGAGATGCCAGCTCCTTTCATTCAGTCAGTAGCTTCAAACATTTCTGGTATATGAAAAACATGTTTTTCAATGGCAAAAATCAATGAATATTGTAAATGCACAAACAGTAATATCTCCACATTGCACGGTGCAATTCTGAAATTTTTAGCTTTTTCCTGTTAATCCTAGCATGATAAAGAAGATTCAAAGAGAGTGAGATGCCAGCTCCTTTCATTCAGTCAGTAGCTTCAAACATTTCTGGTATATGAAAAACGTTTTTCAATGGCAAAAATCAATGAATATTGTAAATGCACAAACAGTAATATCTCCACATTGCAAGGTGCAATTCTGAAATTTTTTGCTTTTTCCTGTTAATCCTAGCATGATAAAGAAGATTCAAAGAGAGTGAGATGCCAGCTCCTTTCATTCAGTCAGTAGCTTCAAACATTTCTGGTATATGAAAAACATGTTTTTCAATGGCAAAAATCAATGAATATTGTAAATGCACAAACAGTAATATCTCCGCATTGCAAGGTGCAATTCTGAAATTTTTTGCTTTTTCCTGCTAATCCTAGCATGATAAAGAAGATTAAAAGAGAGTGAGATGCCAGCTCCTTTCATTCAGTCAGTAGCTTCAAACATTTCTGGTATATGAAAAACATGTTTTTCAATGGCAAAAATCAATGAATATTGTAAAAGCACAAACAGTAATATCTCCACATTGCACGGTGCAATTCTGAAATTTTTAGCTTTTTCCTGTTAATCCTAGCATGATAAAGAAGATTCAAAGAGAGTGAGATGCCAGCTCCTTTCATTCAGTCAGTAGCTTCAAACATTTCTGGTATATGAAAAACATGTTTTTCAATGGCAAAAATCAATGAATATTGTAAATGCACAAACAGTAATATCTCCACATTGCAAGGTGCAATTCTGAAATTTTTTGCTTTTTCCTGCTAATCCTAGCATGATAAAGAAGATTCAAAGAGAGTGAGATGCCAGCTCCTTTCATTCAGTCAGTAGCTTCAAACATTTCTGGTATATGAAAAACATGTTTTTCAATGGCAAAAATCAATGAATATTGTAAATGCACAAACAGTAATATCTCCACATTGCACGGTGCAATTCTGAAATTTTTAGCTTTTTCCTGTTAATCCTAGCATGATAAAGAAGATTCAAAGAGAGTGAGATGCCAGCTCCTTTCATTCAGTCAGTAGCTTCAAACATTTCTGGTATATGAAAAACATGTTTTTCAATGGCAAAAATCAATGAATATTGTAAATGCACAAACAGTAATATCTCCACATTGCAAGGTGCAATTCTGAAATTTTTTGCTTTTTCCTGTTAATCCTAGCATGATAAAGAAGATTCAAAGAGAGTGAGATGCCAGCTCCTTTCATTCAGTCAGTAGCTTCAAACATTTCTGGTATATGAAAAACATGTTTTTCAATGGCAAAAATCAATGAATATTGTAAATGCACAAACAGTAATATCTCCACATTGCACGGTGCAATTCTGAAATTTTTAGCTTTTTCCTGTTAATCCTAGCATGATAAAGAAGATTCAAAGAGAGTGAGATGCCAGCTCCTTTCATTCAGTCAGTAGCTTCAAACATTTCTGGTATATGAAAAACATGTTTTTCAATGGCAAAAATCAATGAATATTGTAAATGCACAAACAGTAATATCTCCACATTGCAAGGTGCAATTCTGAAATTTTTAGCTTTTTCCTGTTAATCCTAGCATGATAAAGAAGATTCAAAGAGAGTGAGATGCCAGCTCCTTTCATTCAATCAGTAGCTTCAAACATTTCTGGTATATGAAAAACATGTTTTTCAATGGCAAAAATCAATGAATATTGTAAATGCACAAACTAATATCTCCGCATTGCAAGGTGCAATTCTGAAATTTTTTGCTTTTTCCTGCTAATCCTAGCATGATAAAGAAGATTCAAAGAGAGTGAGATGCCAGCTCCTTTCATTCAGTCAGTAGCTTCAAACATTTCTGGTATATGAAAAACATGTTTTTCAATGGCAAAAATCAATGAATATTGTAAATGCACAAACAGTAATATCTCCACATTGCACGGTGCAATTCTGAAATTTTTAGCTTTTTCCTACTAATCCTAGCATGATAAAGAAGATTCAAAGAGAGTGAGATGCCAGCTCCTTTCATTCAGTCAGTAGCTTCAAACATTTCTGGTATATGAAAAACATGTTTTTCAATGGCAAAAATCAATGAATATTGTAAATGCACAAACAGTAATATCTCCACATTGCAAGGTGCAATTCTGAAATTTTTTGCTTTTTCCTGCTAATCCTAGCATGATAAAGAAGATTCAAAGAGAGTGAGATGCCAGCTCCTTTCATTCAGTCAGTAGCTTCAAACATTTCTGGTATATGAAAAACATGTTTTTCAATGGCAAAAATCAATGAATATTGTAAATGCACAAACAGTAATATCTCCACATTGCACGGTGCAATTCTGAAATTTTTAGCTTTTTCCTGTTAATCCTAGCATGATAAAGAAGATTCAAAGAGAGTGAGATGCCAGCTCCTTTCATTCAGTCAGTAGCTTCAAACATTTCTGGTATATGAAAAACATGTTTTTCAATGGCAAAAATCAATGAATATTGTAAATGCACAAACAGTAATATCTCCACATTGCACGGTGCAATTCTGAAATTTTTAGCTTTTTCCTGTTAATCCTAGCATGATAAAGAAGATTCAAAGAGAGTGAGATGCCAGCTCCTTTCATTCAGTCAGTAGCTTCAAACATTTCTGGTATATGAAAAACATGTTTTTCAATGGCAAAAATCAATGAATATTGTAAATGCACAAACAGTAATATCTCCACATTGCAAGGTGCAATTCTGAAATTTTTAGCTTTTTCCTGTTAATCCTAGCATGATAAAGAAGATTCAAAGAGAGTGAGATGCCAGCTCCTTTCATTCAGTCAGTAGCTTCAAACATTTCTGGTATATGAAAAACATGTTTTTCAATGGCAAAAATCAATGAATATTGTAAATGCACAAACAGTAATATCTCCACATTGCAAGGTGCAATTCTGAAATTTTTTGCTTTTTCCTGCTAATCCTAGCATGATAAAGAAGATTCAAAGAGAGTGAGATGCCAGCTCCTTTCATTCAGTCAGTAGCTTCAAACATTTCTGGTATATGAAAAACATGTTTTTCAATGGCAAAAATCAATGAATATTGTAAATGCACAAACAGTAATATCTCCACATTGCACGGTGCAATTCTGAAATTTTTAGCTTTTTCCTGTTAATCCTAGCATGATAAAGAAGATTCAAAGAGAGTGAGATGCCAGCTCCTTTCATTCAGTCAGTAGCTTCAAACATTTCTGGTATATGAAAAACATGTTTTTCAATGGCAAAAATCAATGAATATTGTAAATGCACAAACAGTAATATCTCCACATTGCAAGGTGCAATTCTGAAATTTTTTGCTTTTTCCTGTTAATCCTAGCATGATAAAGAAGATTCAAAGAGAGTGAGATGCCAGCTCCTTTCATTCAGTCAGTAGCTTCAAACATTTCTGGTATATGAAAAACATGTTTTTCAATGGCAAAAATCAATGAATATTGTAAATGCACAAACAGTAATATCTCCACATTGCACGGTGCAATTCTGAAATTTTTAGCTTTTTCCTGTTAATCCTAGCATGATAAAGAAGATTCAAAGAGAGTGAGATGCCAGCTCCTTTCATTCAGTCAGTAGCTTCAAACATTTCTGGTATATGAAAAACATGTTTTTCAATGGCAAAAATCAATGAATATTGTAAATGCACAAACAGTAATATCTCCACATTGCAAGGTGCAATTCTGAAATTTTTAGCTTTTTCCTGTTAATCCTAGCATGATAAAGAAGATTCAAAGAGAGTGAGATGCCAGCTCCTTTCATTCAATCAGTAGCTTCAAACATTTCTGGTATATGAAAAACATGTTTTTCAATGGCAAAAATCAATGAATATTGTAAATGCACAAACAGTAATATCTCCGCATTGCAAGGTGCAATTCTGAAATTTTTTGCTTTTTCCTGCTAATCCTAGCATGATAAAGAAGATTCAAAGAGAGTGAGATGCCAGCTCCTTTCATTCAGTCAGTAGCTTCAAACATTTCTGGTATATGAAAAACATGTTTTTCAATGGCAAAAATCAATGAATATTGTAAATGCACAAACAGTAATATCTCCACATTGCACGGTGCAATTCTGAAATTTTTAGCTTTTTCCTACTAATCCTAGCATGATAAAGAAGATTCAAAGAGAGTGAGATGCCAGCTCCTTTCATTCAGTCAGTAGCTTCAAACATTTCTGGTATATGAAAAACATGTTTTTCAATGGCAAAAATCAATGAATATTGTAAATGCACAAACAGTAATATCTCCACATTGCAAGGTGCAATTCTGAAATTTTTTGCTTTTTCCTGCTAATCCTAGCATGATAAAGAAGATTCAAAGAGAGTGAGATGCCAGCTCCTTTCATTCAGTCAGTAGCTTCAAACATTTCTGGTATATGAAAAACATGTTTTTCAATGGCAAAAATCAATGAATATTGTAAATGCACAAACAGTAATATCTCCACATTGCACGGTGCAATTCTGAAATTTTTAGCTTTTTCCTGTTAATCCTAGCATGATAAAGAAGATTCAAAGAGAGTGAGATGCCAGCTCCTTTCATTCAGTCAGTAGCTTCAAACATTTCTGGTATATGAAAAACATGTTTTTCAATGGCAAAAATCAATGAATATTGTAAATGCACAAACAGTAATATCTCCACATTGCACGGTGCAATTCTGAAATTTTTAGCTTTTTCCTGTTAATCCTAGCATGATAAAGAAGATTCAAAGAGAGTGAGATGCCAGCTCCTTTCATTCAGTCAGTAGCTTCAAACATTTCTGGTATATGAAAAACATGTTTTTCAATGGCAAAAATCAATGAATATTGTAAATGCACAAACAGTAATATCTCCACATTGCAAGGTGCAATTCTGAAATTTTTAGCTTTTTCCTGTTAATCCTAGCATGATAAAGAAGATTCAAAGAGAGTGAGATGCCAGCTCCTTTCATTCAATCAGTAGCTTCAAACATTTCTGGTATATGAAAAACATGTTTTTCAATGGCAAAAATCAATGAATATTGTAAATGCACAAACAGTAATATCTCCGCATTGCAAGGTGCAATTCTGAAATTTTTTGCTTTTTCCTGCTAATCCTAGCATGATAAAGAAGATTCAAAGAGAGTGAGATGCCAGCTCCTTTCATTCAGTCAGTAGCTTCAAACATTTCTGGTATATGAAAAACATGTTTTTCAATGGCAAAAATCAATGAATATTGTAAATGCACAAACAGTAATATCTCCACATTGCACGGTGCAATTCTGAAATTTTTAGCTTTTTCCTACTAATCCTAGCATGATAAAGAAGATTCAAAGAGAGTGAGATGCCAGCTCCTTTCATTCAGTCAGTAGCTTCAAACATTTCTGGTATATGAAAAACATGTTTTTCAATGGCAAAAATCAATGAATATTGTAAATGCACAAACAGTAATATCTCCACATTGCAAGGTGCAATTCTGAAATTTTTTGCTTTTTCCTGCTAATCCTAGCATGATAAAGAAGATTCAAAGAGAGTGAGATGCCAGCTCCTTTCATTCAGTCAGTAGCTTCAAACATTTCTGGTATATGAAAAACATGTTTTTCAATGGCAAAAATCAATGAATATTGTAAATGCACAAACAGTAATATCTCCACATTGCACGGTGCAATTCTGAAATTTTTAGCTTTTTCCTGTTAATCCTAGCATGATAAAGAAGATTCAAAGAGAGTGAGATGCCAGCTCCTTTCATTCAGTCAGTAGCTTCAAACATTTCTGGTATATGAAAAACATGTTTTTCAATGGCAAAAATCAATGAATATTGTAAATGCACAAACAGTAATATCTCCACATTGCACGGTGCAATTCTGAAATTTTTAGCTTTTTCCTGTTAATCCTAGCATGATAAAGAAGATTCAAAGAGAGTGAGATGCCAGCTCCTTTCATTCAGTCAGTAGCTTCAAACATTTCTGGTATATGAAAAACATGTTTTTCAATGGCAAAAATCAATGAATATTGTAAATGCACAAACAGTAATATCTCCACATTGCAAGGTGCAATTCTGAAATTTTTTGCTTTTTCCTGTTATTCCTAGCATGATAAAGAAGATTCAAAGAGAGTGAGATGCCAGCTCCTTTCATTCAGTCAGTAGCTTCAAACATTTCTGGTATATGAAAAACATGTTTTTCAATGGCAAAAATCAATGAATATTGTAAATGCACAAACAGTAATATCTCCACATTGCAAGGTGCAATTCTGAAATTTTTTGCTTTTTCCTGCTAATCCTAGCATGATAAAGAAGATTCAAAGAGAGTGAGATGCCAGCTCCTTTCATTCAGTCAGTAGCTTCAAACATTTCTGGTATATGAAAAACGTTTTTCAATGGCAAAAATCAATGAATATTGTAAATGCACAAACAGTAATATCTCCACATTGCACGGTGCAATTCTGAAATTTTTAGCTTTTTCCTGTTAATCCTAGCATGATAAAGAAGATTCAAAGAGAGTGAGATGCCAGCTCCTTTCATTCAGTCAGTAGCTTCAAACATTTCTGGTATATGAAAAACTTGTTTTTCAATGGCAAAAATCAATGAATATTGTAAATGCACAAACAGTAATATCTCCACATTGCAAGGTGCAATTCTGAAATTTTTTGCTTTTTCCTGCTAATCCTAGCATGATAAAGAAGATTCAAAGAGAGTGAGATGCCAGCTCCTTTCATTCAGTCAGTAGCTTCAAACATTTCTGGTATATGAAAAACATGTTTTTCAATGGCAAAAATCAATGAATATTGTAAATGCACAAACAGTAATATCTCCACATTGCACGGTGCAATTCTGAAATTTTTAGCTTTTTCCTGTTAATCCTAGCATGATAAAGAAGATTCAAAGAGAGTGAGATGCCAGCTCCTTTCATTCAGTCAGTAGCTTCAAACATTTCTGGTATATGAAAAACATGTTTTTCAATGGCAAAAATCAATGAATATTGTAAATGCACAAACAGTAATATCTCCACATTGCACGGTGCAATTCTGAAATTTTTAGCTTTTTCCTGTTAATCCTAGCATGATAAAGAAGATTCAAATTGAGTGAGATGCCAGCTCCTTTCATTCAGTCAGTAGCTTCAAACATTTCTGGTATATGAAAAACATGTTTTTCAATGGCAAAAATCAATGAATATTGTAAATGCACAAACAGTAATATCTCCACATTGCAAGGTGCAATTCTGAAATTTTTTGCTTTTTCCTGTTATTCCTAGCATGATAAAGCAGATTCAAAGAGAGTGAGATGCCAGCTCCTTTCATTCAGTCAGTAGCTTCAAACATTTCTGGTATATGAAAAACATGTTTTTCAATGGCAAAAATCAATGAATATTGTAAATGCACAAACAGTAATATCTCCACATTGCAAGGTGCAATTCTGAAATTTTTTGCTTTTTCCTGCTAATCCTAGCATGATAAAGAAGATTCAAAGAGAGTGAGATGCCAGCTCCTTTCATTCAGTCAGTAGCTTCAAACATTTCTGGTATATGAAAAACGTTTTTCAATGGCAAAAATCAATGAATATTGTAAATGCACAAACAGTAATATCTCCACATTGCACGGTGCAATTCTGAAATTTTTAGCTTTTTCCTGTTAATCCTAGCATGATAAAGAAGATTCAAAGAGAGTGAGATGCCAGCTCCTTTCATTCAGTCAGTAGCTTCAAACATTTCTGGTATATGAAAAACGTTTTTCAATGGCAAAAATCAATGAATATTGTAAATGCACAAACAGTAATATCTCCACATTGCAAGGTGCAATTCTGAAATTTTTTGCTTTTTCCTGTTAATCCTAGCATGATAAAGAAGATTCAAAGAGAGTGAGATGCCAGCTCCTTTCATTCAGTCAGTAGCTTCAAACATTTCTGGTATATGAAAAACATGTTTTTCAATGGCAAAAATCAATGAATATTGTAAATGCACAAACAGTAATATCTCCGCATTGCAAGGTGCAATTCTGAAATTTTTTGCTTTTTCCTGCTAATCCTAGCATGATAAAGAAGATTAAAAGAGAGTGAGATGCCAGCTCCTTTCATTCAGTCAGTAGCTTCAAACATTTCTGGTATATGAAAAACATGTTTTTCAATGGCAAAAATCAATGAATATTGTAAAAGCACAAACAGTAATATCTCCACATTGCACGGTGCAATTCTGAAATTTTTAGCTTTTTCCTGTTAATCCTAGCATGATAAAGAAGATTCAAAGAGAGTGAGATGCCAGCTCCTTTCATTCAGTCAGTAGCTTCAAACATTTCTGGTATATGAAAAACATGTTTTTCAATGGCAAAAATCAATGAATATTGTAAATGCACAAACAGTAATATCTCCACATTGCAAGGTGCAATTCTGAAATTTTTTGCTTTTTCCTGCTAATCCTAGCATGATAAAGAAGATTCAAAGAGAGTGAGATGCCAGCTCCTTTCATTCAGTCAGTAGCTTCAAACATTTCTGGTATATGAAAAACATGTTTTTCAATGGCAAAAATCAATGAATATTGTAAATGCACAAACAGTAATATCTCCACATTGCACGGTGCAATTCTGAAATTTTTAGCTTTTTCCTGTTAATCCTAGCATGATAAAGAAGATTCAAAGAGAGTGAGATGCCAGCTCCTTTCATTCAGTCAGTAGCTTCAAACATTTCTGGTATATGAAAAACATGTTTTTCAATGGCAAAAATCAATGAATATTGTAAATGCACAAACAGTAATATCTCCACATTGCAAGGTGCAATTCTGAAATTTTTTGCTTTTTCCTGTTAATCCTAGCATGATAAAGAAGATTCAAAGAGAGTGAGATGCCAGCTCCTTTCATTCAGTCAGTAGCTTCAAACATTTCTGGTATATGAAAAACATGTTTTTCAATGGCAAAAATCAATGAATATTGTAAATGCACAAACAGTAATATCTCCACATTGCACGGTGCAATTCTGAAATTTTTAGCTTTTTCCTGTTAATCCTAGCATGATAAAGAAGATTCAAAGAGAGTGAGATGCCAGCTCCTTTCATTCAGTCAGTAGCTTCAAACATTTCTGGTATATGAAAAACATGTTTTTCAATGGCAAAAATCAATGAATATTGTAAATGCACAAACAGTAATATCTCCACATTGCAAGGTGCAATTCTGAAATTTTTAGCTTTTTCCTGTTAATCCTAGCATGATAAAGAAGATTCAAAGAGAGTGAGATGCCAGCTCCTTTCATTCAATCAGTAGCTTCAAACATTTCTGGTATATGAAAAACATGTTTTTCAATGGCAAAAATCAATGAATATTGTAAATGCACAAACTAATATCTCCGCATTGCAAGGTGCAATTCTGAAATTTTTTGCTTTTTCCTGCTAATCCTAGCATGATAAAGAAGATTCAAAGAGAGTGAGATGCCAGCTCCTTTCATTCAGTCAGTAGCTTCAAACATTTCTGGTATATGAAAAACATGTTTTTCAATGGCAAAAATCAATGAATATTGTAAATGCACAAACAGTAATATCTCCACATTGCACGGTGCAATTCTGAAATTTTTAGCTTTTTCCTACTAATCCTAGCATGATAAAGAAGATTCAAAGAGAGTGAGATGCCAGCTCCTTTCATTCAGTCAGTAGCTTCAAACATTTCTGGTATATGAAAAACATGTTTTTCAATGGCAAAAATCAATGAATATTGTAAATGCACAAACAGTAATATCTCCACATTGCAAGGTGCAATTCTGAAATTTTTTGCTTTTTCCTGCTAATCCTAGCATGATAAAGAAGATTCAAAGAGAGTGAGATGCCAGCTCCTTTCATTCAGTCAGTAGCTTCAAACATTTCTGGTATATGAAAAACATGTTTTTCAATGGCAAAAATCAATGAATATTGTAAATGCACAAACAGTAATATCTCCACATTGCACGGTGCAATTCTGAAATTTTTAGCTTTTTCCTGTTAATCCTAGCATGATAAAGAAGATTCAAAGAGAGTGAGATGCCAGCTCCTTTCATTCAGTCAGTAGCTTCAAACATTTCTGGTATATGAAAAACATGTTTTTCAATGGCAAAAATCAATGAATATTGTAAATGCACAAACAGTAATATCTCCACATTGCACGGTGCAATTCTGAAATTTTTAGCTTTTTCCTGTTAATCCTAGCATGATAAAGAAGATTCAAAGAGAGTGAGATGCCAGCTCCTTTCATTCAGTCAGTAGCTTCAAACATTTCTGGTATATGAAAAACATGTTTTTCAATGGCAAAAATCAATGAATATTGTAAATGCACAAACAGTAATATCTCCACATTGCAAGGTGCAATTCTGAAATTTTTAGCTTTTTCCTGTTAATCCTAGCATGATAAAGAAGATTCAAAGAGAGTGAGATGCCAGCTCCTTTCATTCAGTCAGTAGCTTCAAACATTTCTGGTATATGAAAAACATGTTTTTCAATGGCAAAAATCAATGAATATTGTAAATGCACAAACAGTAATATCTCCACATTGCAAGGTGCAATTCTGAAATTTTTTGCTTTTTCCTGCTAATCCTAGCATGATAAAGAAGATTCAAAGAGAGTGAGATGCCAGCTCCTTTCATTCAGTCAGTAGCTTCAAACATTTCTGGTATATGAAAAACATGTTTTTCAATGGCAAAAATCAATGAATATTGTAAATGCACAAACAGTAATATCTCCACATTGCACGGTGCAATTCTGAAATTTTTAGCTTTTTCCTGTTAATCCTAGCATGATAAAGAAGATTCAAAGAGAGTGAGATGCCAGCTCCTTTCATTCAGTCAGTAGCTTCAAACATTTCTGGTATATGAAAAACATGTTTTTCAATGGCAAAAATCAATGAATATTGTAAATGCACAAACAGTAATATCTCCACATTGCAAGGTGCAATTCTGAAATTTTTTGCTTTTTCCTGTTAATCCTAGCATGATAAAGAAGATTCAAAGAGAGTGAGATGCCAGCTCCTTTCATTCAGTCAGTAGCTTCAAACATTTCTGGTATATGAAAAACATGTTTTTCAATGGCAAAAATCAATGAATATTGTAAATGCACAAACAGTAATATCTCCACATTGCAAGGTGCAATTCTGAAATTTTTTGCTTTTTCCTGCTAATCCTAGCATGATAAAGAAGATTCAAAGAGAGTGAGATGCCAGCTCCTTTCATTCAGTCAGTAGCTTCAAACATTTCTGGTATATGAAAAACGTTTTTCAATGGCAAAAATCAATGAATATTGTAAATGCACAAACAGTAATATCTCCACATTGCACGGTGCAATTCTGAAATTTTTAGCTTTTTCCTGTTAATCCTAGCATGATAAAGAAGATTCAAAGAGAGTGAGATGCCAGCTCCTTTCATTCAGTCAGTAGCTTCAAACATTTCTGGTATATGAAAAACATGTTTTTCAATGGCAAAAATCAATGAATATTGTAAATGCACAAACAGTAATATCTCCACATTGCAAGGTGCAATTCTGAAATTTTTTGCTTTTTCCTGCTAATCCTAGCATGATAAAGAAGATTCAAAGAGAGTGAGATGCCAGCTCCTTTCATTCAGTCAGTAGCTTCAAACATTTCTGGTATATGAAAAACGTTTTTCAATGGCAAAAATCAATGAATATTGTAAATGCACAAACAGTAATATCTCCACATTGCACGGTGCAATTCTGAAATTTTTAGCTTTTTCCTGTTAATCCTAGCATGATAAAGAAGATTCAAAGAGAGTGAGATGCCAGCTCCTTTCATTCAGTCAGTAGCTTCAAACATTTCTGGTATATGAAAAACATGTTTTTCAATGGCAAAAATCAATGAATATTGTAAATGCACAAACAGTAATATCTCCACATTGCAAGGTGCAATTCTGAAATTTTTTGCTTTTTCCTGCTAATCCTAGCATGATAAAGAAGATTCAAAGAGAGTGAGATGCCAGCTCCTTTCATTCAGTCAGTAGCCTCAAACATTTCTGGTATATGAAAAACATGTTTTTCAATGGCAAAAATCAATGAATATTGTAAATGCACAAACAGTAATATCTCCACATTGCACGGTGCAATTCTGAAATTTTTAGCTTTTTCCTGTTAATCCTAGCATGATAAAGAAGATTCAAAGAGAGTGAGATGCCAGCTCCTTTCATTCAGTCAGTAGCTTCAAACATTTCTGGTATATGAAAAACGTTTTTCAATGGCAAAAATCAATGAATATTGTAAATGCACAAACAGTAATATCTCCACATTGCAAGGTGCAATTCTGAAATTTTTTGCTTTTTCCTGTTAATCCTAGCATGATAAAGAAGATTCAAAGAGAGTGAGATGCCAGCTCCTTTCATTCAGTCAGTAGCTTCAAACATTTCTGGTATATGAAAAACGTTTTTCAATGGCAAAAATCAATGAATATTGTAAATGCACAAACAGTAATATCTCCACATTGCAAGGTGCAATTCTGAAATTTTTTGCTTTTTCCTGCTAATCCTAGCATGATAAAGAAGATTCAAAGAGAGTGAGATGCCAGCTCCTTTCATTCAGTCAGTAGCTTCAAACATTTCTGGTATATGAAAAACATGTTTTTCAATGGCAAAAATCAATGAATATTGTAAATGCACAAACAGTAATATCTCCACATTGCACGGTGCAATTCTGAAATTTTTAGCTTTTTCCTACTAATCCTAGCATGATAAAGAAGATTCAAAGAGAGTGAGATGCCAGCTCCTTTCATTCAGTCAGTAGCTTCAAACATTTCTGGTATATGAAAAACATGTTTTTCAATGGCAAAAATCAATGAATATTGTAAATGCACAAACAGTAATATCTCCACATTGCAAGGTGCAATTCTGAAATTTTTTGCTTTTTCCTGCTAATCCTAGCATGATAAAGAAGATTCAAAGAGAGTGAGATGCCAGCTCCTTTCATTCAGTCAGTAGCTTCAAACATTTCTGGTATATGAAAAACATGTTTTTCAATGGCAAAAATCAATGAATATTGTAAATGCACAAACAGTAATATCTCCACATTGCACGGTGCAATTCTGAAATTTTTAGCTTTTTCCTGTTAATCCTAGCATGATAAAGAAGATTCAAAGAGAGTGAGATGCCAGCTCCTTTCATTCAGTCAGTAGCTTCAAACATTTCTGGTATATGAAAAACATGTTTTTCAATGGCAAAAATCAATGAATATTGTAAATGCACAAACAGTAATATCTCCACATTGCACGGTGCAATTCTGAAATTTTTAGCTTTTTCCTGTTAATCCTAGCATGATAAAGAAGATTCAAAGAGAGTGAGATGCCAGCTCCTTTCATTCAGTCAGTAGCTTCAAACATTTCTGGTATATGAAAAACATGTTTTTCAATGGCAAAAATCAATGAATATTGTAAATGCACAAACAGTAATATCTCCACATTGCAAGGTGCAATTCTGAAATTTTTAGCTTTTTCCTGTTAATCCTAGCATGATAAAGAAGATTCAAAGAGAGTGAGATGCCAGCTCCTTTCATTCAGTCAGTAGCTTCAAACATTTCTGGTATATGAAAAACATGTTTTTCAATGGCAAAAATCAATGAATATTGTAAATGCACAAACAGTAATATCTCCACATTGCAAGGTGCAATTCTGAAATTTTTTGCTTTTTCCTGCTAATCCTAGCATGATAAAGAAGATTCAAAGAGAGTGAGATGCCAGCTCCTTTCATTCAGTCAGTAGCTTCAAACATTTCTGGTATATGAAAAACATGTTTTTCAATGGCAAAAATCAATGAATATTGTAAATGCACAAACAGTAATATCTCCACATTGCACGGTGCAATTCTGAAATTTTTAGCTTTTTCCTGTTAATCCTAGCATGATAAAGAAGATTCAAAGAGAGTGAGATGCCAGCTCCTTTCATTCAGTCAGTAGCTTCAAACATTTCTGGTATATGAAAAACATGTTTTTCAATGGCAAAAATCAATGAATATTGTAAATGCACAAACAGTAATATCTCCACATTGCAAGGTGCAATTCTGAAATTTTTTGCTTTTTCCTGTTAATCCTAGCATGATAAAGAAGATTCAAAGAGAGTGAGATGCCAGCTCCTTTCATTCAGTCAGTAGCTTCAAACATTTCTGGTATATGAAAAACATGTTTTTCAATGGCAAAAATCAATGAATATTGTAAATGCACAAACAGTAATATCTCCACATTGCAAGGTGCAATTCTGAAATTTTTTGCTTTTTCCTGCTAATCCTAGCATGATAAAGAAGATTCAAAGAGAGTGAGATGCCAGCTCCTTTCATTCAGTCAGTAGCTTCAAACATTTCTGGTATATGAAAAACGTTTTTCAATGGCAAAAATCAATGAATATTGTAAATGCACAAACAGTAATATCTCCACATTGCACGGTGCAATTCTGAAATTTTTAGCTTTTTCCTGTTAATCCTAGCATGATAAAGAAGATTCAAAGAGAGTGAGATGCCAGCTCCTTTCATTCAGTCAGTAGCTTCAAACATTTCTGGTATATGAAAAACATGTTTTTCAATGGCAAAAATCAATGAATATTGTAAATGCACAAACAGTAATATCTCCACATTGCAAGGTGCAATTCTGAAATTTTTTGCTTTTTCCTGCTAATCCTAGCATGATAAAGAAGATTCAAAGAGAGTGAGATGCCAGCTCCTTTCATTCAGTCAGTAGCTTCAAACATTTCTGGTATATGAAAAACGTTTTTCAATGGCAAAAATCAATGAATATTGTAAATGCACAAACAGTAATATCTCCACATTGCACGGTGCAATTCTGAAATTTTTAGCTTTTTCCTGTTAATCCTAGCATGATAAAGAAGATTCAAAGAGAGTGAGATGCCAGCTCCTTTCATTCAGTCAGTAGCTTCAAACATTTCTGGTATATGAAAAACATGTTTTTCAATGGCAAAAATCAATGAATATTGTAAATGCACAAACAGTAATATCTCCACATTGCAAGGTGCAATTCTGAAATTTTTTGCTTTTTCCTGCTAATCCTAGCATGATAAAGAAGATTCAAAGAGAGTGAGATGCCAGCTCCTTTCATTCAGTCAGTAGCCTCAAACATTTCTGGTATATGAAAAACATGTTTTTCAATGGCAAAAATCAATGAATATTGTAAATGCACAAACAGTAATATCTCCACATTGCACGGTGCAATTCTGAAATTTTTAGCTTTTTCCTGTTAATCCTAGCATGATAAAGAAGATTCAAAGAGAGTGAGATGCCAGCTCCTTTCATTCAGTCAGTAGCTTCAAACATTTCTGGTATATGAAAAACGTTTTTCAATGGCAAAAATCAATGAATATTGTAAATGCACAAACAGTAATATCTCCACATTGCAAGGTGCAATTCTGAAATTTTTTGCTTTTTCCTGTTAATCCTAGCATGATAAAGAAGATTCAAAGAGAGTGAGATGCCAGCTCCTTTCATTCAGTCAGTAGCTTCAAACATTTCTGGTATATGAAAAACGTTTTTCAATGGCAAAAATCAATGAATATTGTAAATGCACAAACAGTAATATCTCCACATTGCAAGGTGCAATTCTGAAATTTTTTGCTTTTTCCTGCTAATCCTAGCATGATAAAGAAGATTCAAAGAGAGTGAGATGCCAGCTCCTTTCATTCAGTCAGTAGCTTCAAACATTTCTGGTATATGAAAAACATGTTTTTCAATGGCAAAAATCAATGAATATTGTAAATGCACAAACAGTAATATCTCCACATTGCATGGTGCAATTCTGAAATTTTTAGCTTTTTCCTGTTAATCCTAGCATGATAAAGAAGATTCAAAGAGAGTGAGATGCCAGATCCTTTCATTCAGTCAGTAGCTTCAAACATTTCTGGTATATGAAAAACGTTTTTCAATGGCAAAAATCAATGAATATTGTAAATGCACAAACAGTAATATCTCCACATTGCACGGTGCAATTCTGAAATTTTTAGCTTTTTCCTGTTAATCCTAGCATGATAAAGAAGATTCAAAGAGAGTGAGATGCCAGCTCCTTTCATTCAGTCAGTAGCTTCAAACATTTCTGGTATATGAAAAACATGTTTTTCAATGGCAAAAATCAATGAATATTGTAAATGCACAAACAGTAATATCTCCACATTGCAAGGTGCAATTCTGAAATTTTTTGCTTTTTCCTGCTAATCCTAGCATGATAAAGAAGATTCAAAGAGAGTGAGATGCCAGCTCCTTTCATTCAGTCAGTAGCTTCAAACATTTCTGGTATATGAAAAACATGTTTTTCAATGGCAAAAATCAATGAATATTGTAAATGCACAAACAGTAATATCTCCACATTGCACGGTGCAATTCTGAAATTTTTAGCTTTTTCCTGTTAATCCTAGCATGATAAAGAAGATTCAAAGAGAGTGAGATGCCAGCTCCTTTCATTCAGTCAGTAGCTTCAAACATTTCTGGTATATGAAAAACGTTTTTCAATGGCAAAAATCAATGAATATTGTAAATGCACAAACAGTAATATCTCCACATTGCAAGGTGCAATTCTGAAATTTTTTGCTTTTTCCTGTTAATCCTAGCATGATAAAGAAGATTCAAAGAGAGTGAGATGCCAGCTCCTTTCATTCAGTCAGTAGCTTCAAACATTTCTGGTATATGAAAAACATGTTTTTCAATGGCAAAAATCAATGAATATTGTAAATGCACAAACAGTAATATCTCCACATTGCAAGGTGCAATTCTGAAATTTTTTGCTTTTTCCTGTTATTCCTAGCATGATAAAGAAGATTCAAAGAGAGTGAGATGCCAGCTCCTTTCATTCAGTCAGTAGCTTCAAACATTTCTGGTATATGAAAAACATGTTTTTCAATGGCAAAAATCAATGAATATTGTAAATGCACAAACAGTAATATCTCCACATTGCAAGGTGCAATTCTGAAATTTTTTGCTTTTTCCTGCTAATCCTAGCATGATAAAGAAGATTCAAAGAGAGTGAGATGCCAGCTCCTTTCATTCAGTCAGTAGCTTCAAACATTTCTGGTATATGAAAAACGTTTTTCAATGGCAAAAATCAATGAATATTGTAAATGCACAAACAGTAATATCTCCACATTGCACGGTGCAATTCTGAAATTTTTAGCTTTTTCCTGTTAATCCTAGCATGATAAAGAAGATTCAAAGAGAGTGAGATGCCAGCTCCTTTCATTCAGTCAGTAGCTTCAAACATTTCTGGTATATGAAAAACATGTTTTTCAATGGCAAAAATCAATGAATATTGTAAATGCACAAACAGTAATATCTCCACATTGCAAGGTGCAATTCTGAAATTTTTTGCTTTTTCCTGCTAATCCTAGCATGATAAAGAAGATTCAAAGAGAGTGAGATGCCAGCTCCTTTCATTCAGTCAGTAGCTTCAAACATTTCTGGTATATGAAAAACATGTTTTTCAATGGCAAAAATCAATGAATATTGTAAATGCACAAACAGTAATATCTCCACATTGCACGGTGCAATTCTGAAATTTTTAGCTTTTTCCTGTTAATCCTAGCATGATAAAGAAGATTCAAAGAGAGTGAGATGCCAGCTCCTTTCATTCAGTCAGTAGCTTCAAACATTTCTGGTATATGAAAAACGTTTTTCAATGGCAAAAATCAATGAATATTGTAAATGCACAAACAGTAATATCTCCACATTGCAAGGTGCAATTCTGAAATTTTTTGCTTTTTCCTGCTAATCCTAGCATGATAAAGAAGATTCAAAGAGAGTGAGATGCCAGCTCCTTTCATTCAGTCAGTAGCTTCAAACATTTCTGGTATATGAAAAACATGTTTTTCAATGGCAAAAATCAATGAATATTGTAAATGCACAAACAGTAATATCTCCACATTGCACGGTGCAATTCTGAAATTTTTAGCTTTTTCCTGTTAATCCTAGCATGATAAAGAAGATTCAAAGAGAGTGAGATGCCAGCTCCTTTCATTCAGTCAGTAGCTTCAAACATTTCTGGTATATGAAAAACGTTTTTCAATGGCAAAAATCAATGAATATTGTAAATGCACAAACAGTAATATCTCCACATTGCACGGTGCAATTCTGAAATTTTTAGCTTTTTCCTGTTAATCCTAGCATGATAAAGAAGATTCAAAGAGAGTGAGATGCCAGCTCCTTTCATTCAGTCAGTAGCTTCAAACATTTCTGGTATATGAAAAACATGTTTTTCAATGGCAAAAATCAATGAATATTGTAAATGCACAAACAGTAATATCTCCACATTGCAAGGTGCAATTCTGAAATTTTTTGCTTTTTCCTGCTAATCCTAGCATGATAAAGAAGATTCAAAGAGAGTGAGATACCAGCTCCTTTCATTCAGTCAGTAGCTTCAAACATTTCTGGTATATGAAAAACATGTTTTTCAATGGCAAAAATCAATGAATATTGTAAATGCACAAACAGTAATATCTCCACATTGCACGGTGCAATTCTGAAATTTTTAGCTTTTTCCTGTTAATCCTAGCATGATAAAGAAGATTCAAAGAGAGTGAGATGCCAGCTCCTTTCATTCAGTCAGTAGCTTCAAACATTTCTGGTATATGAAAAACGTTTTTCAATGGCAAAAATCAATGAATATTGTAAATGCACAAACAGTAATATCTCCACATTGCAAGGTGCAATTCTGAAATTTTTTGCTTTTTCCTGTTAATCCTAGCATGATAAAGAAGATTCAAAGAGAGTGAGATGCCAGCTCCTTTCATTCAGTCAGTAGCTTCAAACATTTCTGGTATATGAAAAACATGTTTTTCAATGGCAAAAATCAATGAATATTGTAAATGCACAAACAGATATCTCCACATTGCAAGGTGCAATTCTGAAATTTTTTGCTTTTTCCTGCTAATCCTAGCATGATAAAGAAGATTCAAAGAGAGTGAGATGCCAGCTCCTTTCATTCAGTCAGTAGCTTCAAACATTTCTGGTATATGAAAAACATGTTTTTCAATGGCAAAAATCAATGAATATTGTAAATGCACAAACAGTAATATCTCCACATTGCACGGTGCAATTCTGAAATTTTTAGCTTTTTCCTGTTAATCCTAGCATGATAAAGAAGATTCAAAGAGAGTGAGATGCCAGCTCCTTTCATTCAGTCAGTAGCTTCAAACATTTCTGGTATATGAAAAACATGTTTTTCAATGGCAAAAATCAATGAATATTGTAAATGCACAAACAGTAATATCTCCACATTGCAAGGTGCAATTCTGAAATTTTTTGCTTTTTCCTGTTAATCCTAGCATGATAAAGAAGATTCAAAGAGAGTGAGATGCCAGCTCCTTTCATTCAGTCAGTAGCTTCAAACATTTCTGGTATATGAAAAACATGTTTTTCAATGGCAAAAATCAATGAATATTGTAAATGCACAAACAGTAATATCTCCGCATTGCAAGGTGCAATTCTGAAATTTTTTGCTTTTTCCTGCTAATCCTAGCATGATAAAGAAGATTCAAAGAGAGTGAGATGCCAGCTCCTTTCATTCAGTCAGTAGCTTCAAACATTTCTGGTATATGAAAAACATATTTTTCAATGGCAAAAATCAATGAATATTGTAAATGCACAAACAGTAATATCTCCACATTGCAAGGTGCAATTCTGAAATTTTTTGCTTTTTCCTGTTAATCCTAGCATGATAAAGAAGATTCAAAGAGAGTGAGATGCCAGCTCCTTTCATTCAGTCAGTAGCTTCAAACATTTCTGGTATATGAAAAACATGTTTTTCAATGGCAAAAATCAATGAATATTGTAAATGCACAAACAGTAATATCTCCACATTGCAAGGTGCAATTCTGAAATTTTTTGCTTTTTCCTGCTAATCCTAGCATGATAAAGAAGATTCAAAGAGAGTGAGATGCCAGCTCCTTTCATTCAGTCAGTAGCTTCAAACATTTCTGGTATATGAAAAACGTTTTTCAATGGCAAAAATCAATGAATATTGTAAATGCACAAACAGTAATATCTCCACATTGCACGGTGCAATTCTGAAATTTTTAGCTTTTTCCTGTTAATCCTAGCATGATAAAGAAGATTCAAAGAGAGTGAGATGCCAGCTCCTTTCATTCAGTCAGTAGCTTCAAACATTTCTGGTATATGAAAAACATGTTTTTCAATGGCAAAAATCAATGAATATTGTAAATGCACAAACAGTAATATCTCCACATTGCAAGGTGCAATTCTGAAATTTTTTGCTTTTTCCTGCTAATCCTAGCATGATAAAGAAGATTCAAAGAGAGTGAGATGCCAGCTCCTTTCATTCAGTCAGTAGCTTCAAACATTTCTGGTATATGAAAAACATGTTTTTCAATGGCAAAAATCAATGAATATTGTAAATGCACAAACAGTAATATCTCCACATTGCAAGGTGCAATTCTGAAATTTTTTGCTTTTTCCTGCTAATCCTAGCATGATAAATAAGATTCAAAGAGAGTGAGATGCCAGCTCCTTTCATTCAGTCAGTAGCTTCAAACATTTCTGGTATATGAAAAACATGTTTTTCAATGGCAAAAATCAATGAATATTGTAAATGCACAAACAGTAATATCTCCACATTGCACGGTGCAATTCTGAAATTTTTAGCTTTTTCCTGTTAATCCTAGCATGATAAAGAAGATTCAAAGAGAGTGAGATGCCAGCTCCTTTCATTCAGTCAGTAGCTTCAAACATTTCTGGTATATGAAAAACATGTTTTTCAATGGCAAAAATCAATGAATATTGTAAATGCACAAACAGTAATATCTCCACATTGCACGGTGCAATTCTGAAATTTTTAGCTTTTTCCTGTTAATCCTAGCATGATAAAGAAGATTCAAAGAGAGTGAGATGCCAGCTCCTTTCATTCAGTCAGTAGCTTCAAACATTTCTGGTATATGAAAAACATGTTTTTCAATGGCAAAAATCAATGAATATTGTAAATGCACAAACAGTAATATCTCCACATTGCAAGGTGCAATTCTGAAATTTTTTGCTTTTTCCTGCTAATCCTAGCATGATAAAGAAGATTCAAAGAGAGTGAGATGCCAGCTCCTTTCATTCAGTCAGTAGCTTCAAACATTTCTGGTATATGAAAAACGTTTTTCAATGGCAAAAATCAATGAATATTGTAAATGCACAAACAGTAATATCTCCACATTGCACGGTGCAATTCTGAAATTTTTAGCTTTTTCCTATTAATCCTAGCATGATAAAGAAGATTCAAAGAGAGTGAGATGCCAGCTCCTTTCATTCAGTCAGTAGCTTCAAACATTTCTGGTATATGAAAAACATGTTTTTCAATGGCAAAAATCAATGAATATTGTAAATGCACAAACAGTAATATCTCCACATTGCAAGGTGCAATTCTGAAATTTTTTGCTTTTTCCTGCTAATCCTAGCATGATAAAGAAGATACAAAGAGAGTGAGATGCCAGCTCCTTTCATTCAGTCAGTAGCTTCAAACATTTCTGGTATATGAAAAACATGTTTTTCAATGGCAAAAATCAATGAATATTGTAAATGCACAGTAATATCTCCACATTGCACGGTGCAATTCTGAAATTTTTAGCTTTTTCCTGTTAATCCTAGCATGATAAAGAAGATTCAAAGAGAGTGAGATGCCAGCTCCTTTCATTCAGTCAGTAGCTTCAAACATTTCTGGTATATGAAAAACGTTTTTCAATGGCAAAAATCAATGAATATTGTAAATGCACAAACAGTAATATCTCCACATTGCAAGGTGCAATTCTGAAATTTTTTGCTTTTTCCTGTTAATCCTAGCATGATAAAGAAGATTCAAAGAGAGTGAGATGCCAGCTCCTTTCATTCAGTCAGTAGCTTCAAACATTTCTGGTATATGAAAAACATGTTTTTCAATGGCAAAAATCAATGAATATTGTAAATGCACAAACAGATATCTCCACATTGCAAGGTGCAATTCTGAAATTTTTTGCTTTTTCCTGCTAATCCTAGCATGATAAAGAAGATTCAAAGAGAGTGAGATGCCAGCTCCTTTCATTCAGTCAGTAGCTTCAAACATTTCTGGTATATGAAAAACATGTTTTTCAATGGCAAAAATCAATGAATATTGTAAATGCACAAACAGTAATATCTCCACATTGCACGGTGCAATTCTGAAATTTTTAGCTTTTTCCTGTTAATCCTAGCATGATAAAGAAGATTCAAAGAGAGTGAGATGCCAGCTCCTTTCATTCAGTCAGTAGCTTCAAACATTTCTGGTATATGAAAAACATGTTTTTCAATGGCAAAAATCAATGAATATTGTAAATGCACAAACAGTAATATCTCCACATTGCAAGGTGCAATTCTGAAATTTTTTGCTTTTTCCTGTTAATCCTAGCATGATAAAGAAGATTCAAAGAGAGTGAGATGCCAGCTCCTTTCATTCAGTCAGTAGCTTCAAACATTTCTGGTATATGAAAAACATGTTTTTCAATGGCAAAAATCAATGAATATTGTAAATGCACAAACAGTAATATCTCCGCATTGCAAGGTGCAATTCTGAAATTTTTTGCTTTTTCCTGCTAATCCTAGCATGATAAAGAAGATTCAAAGAGAGTGAGATGCCAGCTCCTTTCATTCAGTCAGTAGCTTCAAACATTTCTGGTATATGAAAAACATATTTTTCAATGGCAAAAATCAATGAATATTGTAAATGCACAAACAGTAATATCTCCACATTGCAAGGTGCAATTCTGAAATTTTTTGCTTTTTCCTGTTAATCCTAGCATGATAAAGAAGATTCAAAGAGAGTGAGATGCCAGCTCCTTTCATTCAGTCAGTAGCTTCAAACATTTCTGGTATATGAAAAACATGTTTTTCAATGGCAAAAATCAATGAATATTGTAAATGCACAAACAGTAATATCTCCACATTGCAAGGTGCAATTCTGAAATTTTTTGCTTTTTCCTGCTAATCCTAGCATGATAAAGAAGATTCAAAGAGAGTGAGATGCCAGCTCCTTTCATTCAGTCAGTAGCTTCAAACATTTCTGGTATATGAAAAACGTTTTTCAATGGCAAAAATCAATGAATATTGTAAATGCACAAACAGTAATATCTCCACATTGCAAGGTGCAATTCTGAAATTTTTTGCTTTTTCCTGTTAATCCTAGCATGATAAAGAAGATTCAAAGAGAGTGAGATGCCAGCTCCTTTCATTCAGTCAGTAGCTTCAAACATTTCTGGTATATGAAAAATGTTTTTCAATGGCAAAAATCAATGAATATTGTAAATGCACAAACAGTAATATCTCCGCATTGCAAGGTGCAATTCTGAAATTTTTTGCTTTTTCCTGCTAATCCTAGCATGATAAAGAAGATTCAAATAGAGTGAGATGCCAGCTCCTTTCATTCAGTCAGTAGCTTCAAACATTTCTGGTATATGAAAAACATGTTTTTCAATGGCAAAAATCAATGAATATTGTAAATGCACAAACAGTAATATCTCCACATTGCACGGTGCAATTCTGAAATTTTTAGCTTTTTCCTGTTAATCCTAGCATGATAAAGAAGATTCAAAGAGAGTGAGATGCCAGCTCCTTTCATTCAGTCAGTAGCTTCAAACATTTCTGGTATATGAAAAACATGTTTTTCAATGGCAAAAATCAATGAATATTGTAAATGCACAAACAGTAATATCTCCACATTGCAAGGTGCAATTCTGAAATTTTTTGCTTTTTCCTGCTAATCCTAGCATGATAAATAAGATTCAAAGAGAGTGAGATGCCAGCTCCTTTCATTCAGTCAGTAGCTTCAAACATTTCTGGTATATGAAAAACATGTTTTTCAATGGCAAAAATCAATGAATATTGTAAATGCACAAACAGTAATATCTCCACATTGCACGGTGCAATTCTGAAATTTTTAGCTTTTTCCTGTTAATCCTAGCATGATAAAGAAGATTCAAAGAGAGTGAGATGCCAGCTCCTTTCATTCAGTCAGTAGCTTCAAACATTTCTGGTATATGAAAAACATGTTTTTCAATGGCAAAAATCAATGAATATTGTAAATGCACAAACAGTAATATCTCCACATTGCACGGTGCAATTCTGAAATTTTTAGCTTTTTCCTGTTAATCCTAGCATGATAAAGAAGATTCAAAGAGAGTGAGATGCCAGCTCCTTTCATTCAGTCAGTAGCTTCAAACATTTCTGGTATATGAAAAACATGTTTTTCAATGGCAAAAATCAATGAATATTGTAAATGCACAAACAGTAATATCTCCACATTGCAAGGTGCAATTCTGAAATTTTTTGCTTTTTCCTGCTAATCCTAGCATGATAAAGAAGATTCAAAGAGAGTGAGATGCCAGCTCCTTTCATTCAGTCAGTAGCTTCAAACATTTCTGGTATATGAAAAACGTTTTTCAATGGCAAAAATCAATGAATATTGTAAATGCACAAACAGTAATATCTCCACATTGCACGGTGCAATTCTGAAATTTTTAGCTTTTTCCTGTTAATCCTAGCATGATAAAGAAGATTCAAAGAGAGTGAGATGCCAGCTCCTTTCATTCAGTCAGTAGCTTCAAACATTTCTGGTATATGAAAAACATGTTTTTCAATGGCAAAAATCAATGAATATTGTAAATGCACAAACAGTAATATCTCCACATTGCAAGGTGCAATTCTGAAATTTTTTGCTTTTTCCTGCTAATCCTAGCATGATAAAGAAGATACAAAGAGAGTGAGATGCCAGCTCCTTTCATTCAGTCAGTAGCTTCAAACATTTCTGGTATATGAAAAACATGTTTTTCAATGGCAAAAATCAATGAATATTGTAAATGCACAGTAATATCTCCACATTGCACGGTGCAATTCTGAAATTTTTAGCTTTTTCCTGTTAATCCTAGCATGATAAAGAAGATTCAAAGAGAGTGAGATGCCAGCTCCTTTCATTCAGTCAGTAGCTTCAAACATTTCTGGTATATGAAAAACGTTTTTCAATGGCAAAAATCAATGAATATTGTAAATGCACAAACAGTAATATCTCCACATTGCAAGGTGCAATTCTGAAATTTTTTGCTTTTTCCTGTTAATCCTAGCATGATAAAGAAGATTCAAAGAGAGTGAGATGCCAGCTCCTTTCATTCAGTCAGTAGCTTCAAACATTTCTGGTATATGAAAAACATGTTTTTCAATGGCAAAAATCAATGAATATTGTAAATGCACAAACAGATATCTCCACATTGCAAGGTGCAATTCTGAAATTTTTTGCTTTTTCCTGCTAATCCTAGCATGATAAAGAAGATTCAAAGAGAGTGAGATGCCAGCTCCTTTCATTCAGTCAGTAGCTTCAAACATTTCTGGTATATGAAAAACATGTTTTTCAATGGCAAAAATCAATGAATATTGTAAATGCACAAACAGTAATATCTCCACATTGCACGGTGCAATTCTGAAATTTTTAGCTTTTTCCTGTTAATCCTAGCATGATAAAGAAGATTCAAAGAGAGTGAGATGCCAGCTCCTTTCATTCAGTCAGTAGCTTCAAACATTTCTGGTATATGAAAAACATGTTTTTCAATGGCAAAAATCAATGAATATTGTAAATGCACAAACAGTAATATCTCCACATTGCAAGGTGCAATTCTGAAATTTTTTGCTTTTTCCTGTTAATCCTAGCATGATAAAGAAGATTCAAAGAGAGTGAGATGCCAGCTCCTTTCATTCAGTCAGTAGCTTCAAACATTTCTGGTATATGAAAAACATGTTTTTCAATGGCAAAAATCAATGAATATTGTAAATGCACAAACAGTAATATCTCCGCATTGCAAGGTGCAATTCTGAAATTTTTGCTTTTTCCTGCTAATCCTAGCATGATAAAGAAGATTCAAAGAGAGTGAGATGCCAGCTC
>NW_027368009.1:0-52987 GCF_046119375.1 Phyllobates terribilis | reverse complement strand
AAAAATCAATGAATATTGTAAATGCACAAACAGTAATATCTCCACATTGCACGGTGCAATTCTGAAATTTTAGCTTTTTCCTGTTAATCCTAGCATGATAAAGAAGATTCAAAGAGAGTGAGATGCCAGCTCCTTTCATTCTGTCAGTAGCTTCAAACATTTCTGGTATATGAAAAACATGTTTTTCAATGGCAAAAATCAATGAATATTGTAAATGCACAAACAGTAATATCTCCACATTGCACGGTGCAATTCTGAAATTTTAGCTTTTTCCTGTTAATCCTAGCATGATAAAGAAGATTCAAAGAGAGTGAGATGCCAGCTCCTTTCATTCAGTCAGTAGCTTCAAACATTTCTGGTATATGAAAAACATGTTTTTCAATGGCAAAAATCAATGAATATTGTAAATGCACAAACAGTAATATCTCCACATTGCAAGGTGCAATTCTGAAATTTTTTGCTTTTTCCTGTTAATCCTAGCATGATAAAGAAGATTCAAAGAGAGTGAGATGCCAGCTCCTTTCATTCAGTCAGTAGCTTCAAACATTTCTGGTATATGAAAAACATGTTTTTCAATGGCAAAAATCAATGAATATTGTAAATTCACAAACAGTAATATCTCCACATTGCACGGTGCAATTCTGAAATTTTTAGCTTTTTCCTGTTAATCCTAGCATGATAAAGAAGATTCAAAGAGAGTGAGATGCCAGCTCCTTTCATTCAGTCAGTAGCTTCAAACATTTCTGGACGTTTTTTCAATGGCAAAAATTAATGAATATTGTAAATGCACAAACAGTAATATCTCCACATTGCAAGGTGCAATTCTGAAATTTTTTGCTTTTTCCTGTTAATCCTAGCATGATAAAGAAGATTCAAAGAGAGTGAGATGCCAGCTCCTTTCATTCAGTCAGTAGCTTCAAACATTTCTGGTATATGAAAAACATGTTTTTCAATGGCAAAAATCAATGAATATTGTAAATGCACAAACAGTAATATCTCCACATTGCAAGGTGCAATTCTGAAATTTTTTGCTTTTTCCTGCTAATCCTAGCATGATAAAGAAGATTCAAAGAGAGTGAGATGCCAGCTCCTTTCATTCAGTCAGTAGCTTCAAACATTTCTGGTATATGAAAAACATGTTTTTCAATGGCAAAAATCAATGAATATTGTAAATGCACAAACAGTAATATCTCCACATTGCACGGTGCAATTCTGAAATTTTTAGCTTTTTCCTGTTAATCCTAGCATGATAAAGAAGATTCAAAGAGAGTGAGATGCCAGCTCCTTTCATTCAGTCAGTAGCTTCAAACATTTCTGGTATATGAAAAACATGTTTTTCAATGGCAAAAATCAATGAATATTGTAAATGCACAAACAGTAATATCTCCACATTGCAAGGTGCAATTCTGAAATTTTTTGCTTTTTCCTGCTAATCCTAGCATGATAAAGAAGATTCAAAGAGAGTGAGATGCCAGCTCCTTTCATTCAGTCAGTAGCTTCAAACATTTCTGGTATATGAAAAACATGTTTTTCAATGGCAAAAATCAATGAATATTGTAAATGCACAAACAGTAATATCTCCACATTGCACAGTGCAATTCTGAAATTTTTAGCTTTTTCCTGTTAATCCTAGCATGATAAAGAAGATTCAAAGAGAGTGAGATGCCAGCTCCTTTCATTCAGTCAGTAGCTTCAAACATTTCTGGTATATGAAAAACATGTTTTTCAATGGCAAAAATCAATGAATATTGTAAATGCACAAACAGTAATATCTCCACATTGCAAGGTGCAATTCTGAAATTTTTTGCTTTTTCCTGTTAATCCTAGCATGATAAAGAAGATTCAAAGAGAGTGAGATGCCAGCTCCTTTCATTCAGTCAGTAGCTTCAAACATTTCTGGTATATGAAAAACATGTTTTTCAATGGCAAAAATCAATGAATATTGTAAATGCACAAACAGTAATATCTCCACATTGCAAGGTGCAATTCTGAAATTTTTTGCTTTTTCCTGCTAATCCTAGCATGATAAAGAAGATTCAAAGAGAGTGAGATGCCAGCTCCTTTCATTCAGTCAGTAGCTTCAAACATTTCTGGTATATGAAAAACATGTTTTTCAATGGCAAAAATCAATGAATATTGTAAATGCACAAACAGTAATATCTCCACATTGCACGGTGCAATTCTGAAATTTTTAGCTTTTTCCTCTTAATCCTAGCATGATAAAGAAGATTCAAAGAGAGTGAGATGCCAGCTCCTTTCATTCAGTCAGTAGCTTCAAACATTTCTGGACGTTTTTCAATGGCAAAAATCAATGAATATTGTAAATGCACAAACAGTAATATCTCCACATTGCACAGTGCAATTCTGAAATTTTTAGCTTTTTCCTGTTAATCCTAGCATGATAAAGAAGATTCAAAGAGAGTGAGATGCCAGCTCCTTTCATTCAGTCAGTAGCTTCAAACATTTCTGGTATATGAAAAACATGTTTTTCAATGGCAAAAATCAATGAATATTGTAAATGCACAAACAGTAATATCTCCACATTGCAAGGTGCAATTCTGAAATTTTTTGCTTTTTCCTGTTAATCCTAGCATGATAAAGAAGATTCAAAGAGAGTGAGATGCCAGCTCCTTTCATTCAGTCAGTAGCTTCAAACATTTCTGGTATATGAAAAACATGTTTTTCAATGGCAAAAATCAATGAATATTGTAAATGCACAAACAGTAATATCTCCACATTGCAAGGTGCAATTCTGAAATTTTTTGCTTTTTCCTGCTAATCCTAGCATGATAAAGAAGATTCAAAGAGAGTGAGATGCCAGCTCCTTTCATTCAGTCAGTAGCTTCAAACATTTCTGGTATATGAAAAACATGTTTTTCAATGGCAAAAATCAATGAATATTGTAAATGCACAAACAGTAATATCTCCACATTGCACGGTGCAATTCTGAAATTTTTAGCTTTTTCCTCTTAATCCTAGCATGATAAAGAAGATTCAAAGAGAGTGAGATGCCAGCTCCTTTCATTCAGTCAGTAGCTTCAAACATTTCTGGACGTTTTTCAATGGCAAAAATCAATGAATATTGTAAATGCACAAACAGTAATATCTCCACATTGCAAGGTGCAATTCTGAAATTTTTTGCTTTTTCCTGTTAATCCTAGCATGATAAAGAAGATTCAAAGAGAGTGAGATGCCAGCTCCTTTCATTCAGTCAGTAGCTTCAAACATTTCTGGTATATGAAAAACATGTTTTTCAATGGCAAAAATCAATGAATATTGTAAATGCACAAACAGTAATATCTCCACATTGCAAGGTGCAATTCTGAAATTTTTTGCTTTTTCCTGCTAATCCTAGCATGATAAAGAAGATTCAAAGAGAGTGAGATGCCAGCTCCTTTCATTCAGTCAGTAGCTTCAAACATTTCTGGTATATGAAAAACATGTTTTTCAATGGCAAAAATCAATGAATATTGTAAATGCACAAACAGTAATATCTCCACATTGCACGGTGCAATTCTGAAATTTTTAGCTTTTTCCTGTTAATCCTAGCATGATAAAGAAGATTCAAAGAGAGTGAGATGCCAGCTCCTTTCATTCAGTCAGTAGCTTCAAACATTTCTGGACGTTTTTCAATGGCAAAAATCAATGAATATTGTAAATGCACAAACAGTAATATCTCCACATTGCAAGGTGCAATTCTGAAATTTTTTGCTTTTTCCTGTTAATCCTAGCATGATAAAGAAGATTCAAAGAGAGTGAGATGCCAGCTCCTTTCATTCAGTCAGTAGCTTCAAACAATTCTGGTATATGAAAAACATGTTTTTCAATGGCAAAAATCAATGAATATTGTAAATGCACAAACAGTAATATCTCCACATTGCAAGGTGCAATTCTGAAATTTTTTGCTTTTTCCTGTTAATCCTAGCATGATAAAGAAGATTCAAAGAGAGTGAGATGCCAGCTCCTTTCATTCAGTCAGTAGCTTCAAACATTTCTGGTATATGAAAAACATGTTTTTCAATGGCAAAAATCAATGAATATTGTAAATGCACAAACAGTAATATCTCCACATTGCAAGGTGCAATTCTGAAATTTTTTGCTTTTTCCTGCTAATCCTAGCATGATAAAGAAGATTCAAAGAGAGTGAGATGCCAGCTCCTTTCATTCAGTCAGTAGCTTCAAACATTTCTGGTATATGAAAAACATGTTTTTCAATGGCAAAAATCAATGAATATTGTAAATGCACAAACAGTAATATCTCCACATTGCACGGTGCAATTCTGAAATTTTTAGCTTTTTCCTGTTAATCCTAGCATGATAAAGAAGATTCAAAGAGAGTGAGATGCCAGCTCCTTTCATTCAGTCAGTAGCTTCAAACATTTCTGGACGTTTTTCAATGGCAAAAATTAATGAATATTGTAAATGCACAAACAGTAATATCTCCACATTGCAAGGTGCAATTCTGAAATTTTTTGCTTTTTCCTGCTAATCCTAGCATGATAAAGAAGATTCAAAGAGAGTGAGATGCCAGCTCCTTTCATTCAGTCAGTAGCTTCAAACATTTCTGGTATATGAAAAACATGTTTTTCAATGGCAAAAATCAATGAATATTGTAAATGCACAAACAGTAATATCTCCACATTGCACGGTGCAATTCTGAAATTTTTAGCTTTTTCCTGTTAATCCTAGCATGATAAAGAAGATTCAAAGAGAGTGAGATGCCAGCTCCTTTCATTGTCAGTAGCTTCAAACATTTCTGGTATATGAAAAACATGTTTTTCAATGGCAAAAATCAATGAATATTGTAAATGCACAAACAGTAATATCTCCACATTGCAAGGTGCAATTCTGAAATTTTTTGCTTTTTCCTGTTAATCCTAGCATGATAAAGAAGATTCAAAGAGAGTGAGATGCCAGCTCCTTTCATTCAGTCAGTAGCTTCAAACATTTCTGGTATATGAAAAACATGTTTTTCAATGGCAAAAATCAATGAATATTGTAAATGCACAAACAGTAATATCTCCACATTGCAAGGTGCAATTCTGAAATTTTTTGCTTTTTCCTGCTAATCCTAGCATGATAAAGAAGATTCAAAGAGAGTGAGATGCCAGCTCCTTTCATTCAGTCAGTAGCTTCAAACATTTCTGGTATATGAAAAACATGTTTTTCAATGGCAAAAATCAATGAATATTGTAAATGCACAAACAGTAATATCTCCACATTGCACGGTGCAATTCTGAAATTTTTAGCTTTTTCCTGTTAATCCTAGCATGATAAAGAAGATTCAAAGAGAGTGAGATGCCAGCTCCTTTCATTCAGTCAGTAGCTTCAAACATTTCTGGTATATGAAAAACATGTTTTTCAATGGCAAAAATCAATGAATATTGTAAATGCACAAACAGTAATATCTCCACATTGCACGGTGCAATTCTGAAATTTTTAGCTTTTTCCTGTTAATCCTAGCATGATAAAGAAGATTCAAAGAGAGTGAGATGCCAGCTCCTTTCATTCAGTCAGTAGCTTCAAACATTTCTGGTATATGAAAAACATGTTTTTCAATGGCAAAAATCAATGAATATTGTAAATGCACAAACAGTAATATCTCCACATTGCAAGGTGCAATTCTGAAATTTTTTGCTTTTTCCTGTTAATCCTAGCATGATAAAGAAGATTCAAAGAGAGTGAGATGCCAGCTCCTTTCATTCAGTCAGTAGCTTCAAACATTTCTGGTATATGAAAAACATGTTTTTCAATGGCAAAAATCAATGAATATTGTAAATTCACAAACAGTAATATCTCCACATTGCACGGTGCAATTCTGAAATTTTTAGCTTTTTCCTGTTAATCCTAGCATGATAAAGAAGATTCAAAGAGAGTGAGATGCCAGCTCCTTTCATTCAGTCAGTAGCTTCAAACATTTCTGGACGTTTTTCAATGGCAAAAATTAATGAATATTGTAAATGCACAAACAGTAATATCTCCACATTGCAAGGTGCAATTCTGAAATTTTTTGCTTTTTCCTGTTAATCCTAGCATGATAAAGATTCAAAGAGAGTGAGATGCCAGCTCCTTTCATTCAGTCAGTAGCTTCAAACATTTCTGGTATATGAAAAACATGTTTTTCAATGGCAAAAATCAATGAATATTGTAAATGCACAAACAGTAATATCTCCACATTGCAAGGTGCAATTCTGAAATTTTTTGCTTTTTCCTGCTAATCCTAGCATGATAAAGAAGATTCAAAGAGAGTGAGATGCCAGCTCCTTTCATTCAGTCAGTAGCTTCAAACATTTCTGGTATATGAAAAACATGTTTTTCAATGGCAAAAATCAATGAATATTGTAAATGCACAAACAGTAATATCTCCACATTGCACGGTGCAATTCTGAAATTTTTAGCTTTTTCCTGTTAATCCTAGCATGATAAAGAAGATTCAAAGAGAGTGAGATGCCAGCTCCTTTCATTCAGTCAGTAGCTTCAAACATTTCTGGTATATGAAAAACATGTTTTTCAATGGCAAAAATCAATGAATATTGTAAATGCACAAACAGTAATATCTCCACATTGCAAGGTGCAATTCTGAAATTTTTTGCTTTTTCCTGCTAATCCTAGCATGATAAAGAAGATTCAAAGAGAGTGAGATGCCAGCTCCTTTCATTCAGTCAGTAGCTTCAAACATTTCTGGTATATGAAAAACATGTTTTTCAATGGCAAAAATCAATGAATATTGTAAATGCACAAACAGTAATATCTCCACATTGCACAGTGCAATTCTGAAATTTTTAGCTTTTTCCTGTTAATCCTAGCATGATAAAGAAGATTCAAAGAGAGTGAGATGCCAGCTCCTTTCATTCAGTCAGTAGCTTCAAACATTTCTGGTATATGAAAAACATGTTTTTCAATGGCAAAAATCAATGAATATTGTAAATGCACAAACAGTAATATCTCCACATTGCAAGGTGCAATTCTGAAATTTTTTGCTTTTTCCTGTTAATCCTAGCATGATAAAGAAGATTCAAAGAGAGTGAGATGCCAGCTCCTTTCATTCAGTCAGTAGCTTCAAACATTTCTGGTATATGAAAAACATGTTTTTCAATGGCAAAAATCAATGAATATTGTAAATGCACAAACAGTAATATCTCCACATTGCAAGGTGCAATTCTGAAATTTTTTGCTTTTTCCTGCTAATCCTAGCATGATAAAGAAGATTCAAAGAGAGTGAGATGCCAGCTCCTTTCATTCAGTCAGTAGCTTCAAACATTTCTGGTATATGAAAAACATGTTTTTCAATGGCAAAAATCAATGAATATTGTAAATGCACAAACAGTAATATCTCCACATTGCACGGTGCAATTCTGAAATTTTTAGCTTTTTCCTCTTAATCCTAGCATGATAAAGAAGATTCAAAGAGAGTGAGATGCCAGCTCCTTTCATTCAGTCAGTAGCTTCAAACATTTCTGGACGTTTTTCAATGGCAAAAATCAATGAATATTGTAAATGCACAAACAGTAATATCTCCACATTGCACAGTGCAATTCTGAAATTTTTAGCTTTTTCCTGTTAATCCTAGCATGATAAAGAAGATTCAAAGAGAGTGAGATGCCAGCTCCTTTCATTCAGTCAGTAGCTTCAAACATTTCTGGTATATGAAAAACATGTTTTTCAATGGCAAAAATCAATGAATATTGTAAATGCACAAACAGTAATATCTCCACATTGCAAGGTGCAATTCTGAAATTTTTTGCTTTTTCCTGTTAATCCTAGCATGATAAAGAAGATTCAAAGAGAGTGAGATGCCAGCTCCTTTCATTCAGTCAGTAGCTTCAAACATTTCTGGTATATGAAAAACATGTTTTTCAATGGCAAAAATCAATGAATATTGTAAATGCACAAACAGTAATATCTCCACATTGCAAGGTGCAATTCTGAAATTTTTTGCTTTTTCCTGCTAATCCTAGCATGATAAAGAAGATTCAAAGAGAGTGAGATGCCAGCTCCTTTCATTCAGTCAGTAGCTTCAAACATTTCTGGTATATGAAAAACATGTTTTTCAATGGCAAAAATCAATGAATATTGTAAATGCACAAACAGTAATATCTCCACATTGCACGGTGCAATTCTGAAATTTTTAGCTTTTTCCTCTTAATCCTAGCATGATAAAGAAGATTCAAAGAGAGTGAGATGCCAGCTCCTTTCATTCAGTCAGTAGCTTCAAACATTTCTGGACGTTTTCAATGGCAAAAATCAATGAATATTGTAAATGCACAAACAGTAATATCTCCACATTGCAAGGTGCAATTCTGAAATTTTTTGCTTTTTCCTGTTAATCCTAGCATGATAAAGAAGATTCAAAGAGAGTGAGATGCCAGCTCCTTTCATTCAGTCAGTAGCTTCAAACATTTCTGGTATATGAAAAACATGTTTTTCAATGGCAAAAATCAATGAATATTGTAAATGCACAAACAGTAATATCTCCACATTGCAAGGTGCAATTCTGAAATTTTTTGCTTTTTCCTGCTAATCCTAGCATGATAAAGAAGATTCAAAGAGAGTGAGATGCCAGCTCCTTTCATTCAGTCAGTAGCTTCAAACATTTCTGGTATATGAAAAACATGTTTTTCAATGGCAAAAATCAATGAATATTGTAAATGCACAAACAGTAATATCTCCACATTGCACGGTGCAATTCTGAAATTTTTAGCTTTTTCCTGTTAATCCTAGCATGATAAAGAAGATTCAAAGAGAGTGAGATGCCAGCTCCTTTCATTCAGTCAGTAGCTTCAAACATTTCTGGTATATGAAAAACATGTTTTTCAATGGCAAAAATCAATGAATATTGTAAATGCACAAACAGTAATATCTCCACATTGCAAGGTGCAATTCTGAAATTGTTTGCTTTTTCCTGCTAATCCTAGCATGATAAAGAAGATTCAAAGAGTGAGATGCCAGCTCCTTTCATTCAGTCAGTAGCTTCAAACATTTCTGTAATATGAAAAACATGTTTTTCAATGGCAAAAATCAATGAATATTGTAAATGCACAAACAGTAATATCTCCACATTGCAAGGTGCAATTCTGAAATTTTTTGCTTTTTCCTGCTAATCCTAGCATGATAAAGAAGATTCAAAGAGAGTGAGATGCCAGCTCCTTTCATTCAGTCAGTAGCTTCAAACATTTCTGGACGTTTTTCAATGGCAAAAATCAATGAATATTGTAAATGCACAAACAGTAATATCTCCACATTGCAAGGTGCAATTCTGAAATTTTTTGCTTTTTCCTGTTAATCCTAGCATGATAAAGAAGATTCAAAGAGAGTGAGATGCCAGCTCCTTTCATTCAGTCAGTAGCTTCAAACATTTCTGGTATATGAAAAACATGTTTTTCAATGGCAAAAATCAATGAATATTGTAAATGCACAAACAGTAATATCTCCACATTGCAAGGTGCAATTCTGAAATTTTTTGCTTTATCCTGCTAATCCTAGCATGATAAAGAAGATTCAAAGAGAGTGAGATGCCAGCTCCTTTCATTCAGTCAGTAGCTTCAAACATTTCTGGTATATGAAAAACATGTTTTTCAATGGCAAAAATCAATGAATATTGTAAATGCACAAACAGTAATATCTCCACATTGCAAGGTGCAATTCGGAAATTTTTTGCTTTTTCCTGCTAATCCTAGCATGATAAAGAAGATTCAAAGAGAGTGAGATGCCAGCTCCTTTCATTCAGTCAGTAGCTTCAAACATTTCTGGTATATGAAAAACATGTTTTTCAATGGCAAAAATCAATGAATATTGTAAATGCACAAACAGTAATATCTCCACATTGCAAGGTGCAATTCTGAAATTTTTTGCTTTTTCCTGCTAATCCTAGCATGATAAAGAAGATTCAAAGAGAGTGAGATGCCAGCTCCTTTCATTCAGTCAGTAGCTTCAAACATTTCTGGACGTTTTTCAATGGCAAAAATCAATGAATATTGTAAATGCACAAACAGTAATAACTCCACATTGCAAGGTGCAATTCTGAAATTTTTTGCTTTTTCCTGCTAATCCTAGCATGATAAAGAAGATTCAAAGAGAGTGAGATGCCAGCTCCTTTCATTCAGTCAGTAGCTTCAAACATTTCTGGTATATGAAAAACATGTTTTTCAATGGCAAAAATCAATGAATATTGTAAATGCACAAACAGTAATATCTCCACATTGCACTGTGCAATTCTGAAATTTTTAGCTTTTTCCTGTTAATCCTAGCATGATAAAGAAGATTCAAAGAGAGTGAGATGCCAGCTCCTTTCATTCAGTCAGTAGCTTCAAACATTTCTGGTATATGAAAAACATGTTTTTCAATGGCAAAAATCAATGAATATTGTAAATGCACAAACAGTAATATCTCCACATTGCAACGTGCAATTCTGAAATTTTTTGCTTTTTCCTGCTAATCCTAGAATGATAAAGAAGATTCAAAGAGAGTGAGATGCCAGCTCCTTTCATTCAGTCAGTAGCTTCAAACATTTCTGGTATATGAAAAACATGTTTTTCAATGGCAAAAATCAATGAATATTGTAAATGCACAAACAGTAATATCTCCACATTGCACGGTGCAATTCTGAAATTTTTAGCTTTTTCCTGTTAATCCTAGCATGATAAAGAAGATTCAAAGAGAGTGAGATGCCAGCTCCTTTCATTCAGTCAGTAGCTTCAAACATTTCTGGACGTTTTTCAATGGCAAAAATCAATGAATATTGTAAATGCACAAACAGTAATATCTCCACATTGCAAGGTGCAATTCTGAAATTTTTTGCTTTTTCCTGTTAATCCTAGCATGATAAAGAAGATTCAAAGAGAGTGAGATGCCAGCTCCTTTCATTCAGTCAGTAGCTTCAAACATTTCTGGTATATGAAAAACATGTTTTTCAATGGCAAAAATCAATGAATATTGTAAATGCACAAACAGTAATATCTCCACATTGCAAGGTGCAATTCTGAAATATTTTGCTTTTTCCTGTTAATCCTAGCATGATAAAGAAGATTCAAAGAGAGTGAGATGCCAGCTCCTTTCATTCAGTCAGTAGCTTCAAACATTTCTGGTATATGAAAAACATGTTTTTCAATGGCAAAAATCAATGAATATTGTAAATGCACAAACAGTAATATCTCCACATTGCAAGGTGCAATTCTGAAATTTTTTGCTTTTTCCTGCTAATCCTAGCATGATAAAGAAGATTCAAAGAGAGTGAGATGCCAGCTCCTTTCATTCAGTCAGTAGCTTCAAACATTTCTGGTATATGAAAAACATGTTTTTCAATGGCAAAAATCAATGAATATTGTAAATGCACAAACAGTAATATCTCCACATTGCAAGGTGCAATTCTGAAATTTTTTGCTTTTTCCTGCTAATCCTAGCATGATAAAGAAGATTCAAAGAGAGTGAGATGCCAGCTCCTTTCATTCAGTCAGTAGCTTCAAACATTTCTGGACGTTTTTCAATGGCAAAAATCAATGAATATTGTAAATGCACAAACAGTAATAACTCCACATTGCAAGGTGCAATTCTGAAATTTTTTGCTTTTTCCTGCTAATCCTAACATGATAAAGAAGATTCAAAGAGAGTGAGATGCCAGCTCCTTTCATTCAGTCAGTAGCTTCAAACATTTCTGGTATATGAAAAACATGTTTTTCAATGGCAAAAATCAATGAATATTGTAAATGCACAAACAGTAATATCTCCACATTGCACGGTGCAATTCTGAAATTTTTAGCTTTTTCCTGTTAATCCTAGCATGATAAAGAAGATTCAAAGAGAGTGAGATGCCAGCTCCTTTCATTCAGTCAGTAGCTTCAAACATTTCTGGTATATGAAAAACATGTTTTTCAATGGCAAAAATCAATGAATATTGTAAATGCACAAACAGTAATATCTCCACATTGCAAGGTGCAATTCTGAAATTTGTTGCTTTTTCCTGCTAATCCTAGAATGATAAAGAAGATTCAAAGAGAGTGAGATGCCAGCTCCTTTCATTCAGTCAGTAGCTTCAAACATTTCTGGTATATGAAAAACATGTTTTTCAATGGCAAAAATCAATGAATATTGTAAATGCACAAACAGTAATATCTCCACATTGCACGGTGCAATTCTGAAATTTTTAGCTTTTTCCTGTTAATCCTAGCATGATAAAGAAGATTCAAAGAGAGTGAGATGCCAGCTCCTTTCATTCAGTCAGTAGCTTCAAACATTTCTGGACGTTTTTCAATGGCAAAAATCAATGAATATTGTAAATGCACAAACAGTAATATCTCCACATTGCAAGGTGCAATTCTGAAATTTTTTGCTTTTTCCTGTTAATCCTAGCATGATAAAGAAGATTCAAAGAGAGTGAGATGCCAGCTCCTTTCATTCAGTCAGTAGCTTCAAACATTTCTGGTATATGAAAAACATGTTTTTCAATGGCAAAAATCAATGAATATTGTAAATGCACAAACAGTAATATCTCCACATTGCAAGGTGCAATTCTGAAATATTTTGCTTTTTCCTGTTAATCCTAGCATGATAAAGAAGATTCAAAGAGAGTGAGATGCCAGCTCCTTTCATTCAGTCAGTAGCTTCAAACATTTCTGGTATATGAAAAACATGTTTTTCAATGGCAAAAATCAATGAATATTGTAAATGCACAAACAGTAATATCTCCACATTGCAAGGTGCAATTCTGAAATTTTTTGCTTTTTCCTGCTAATCCTAGCATGATAAAGAAGATTCAAAGAGAGTGAGATGCCAGCTCCTTTCATTCAGTCAGTAGCTTCAAACATTTCTGGTATATGAAAAACATGTTTTTCAATGGCAAAAATCAATGAATATTGTAAATGCACAAACAGTAATATCTCCACATTGCAAGGTGCAATTCTGAAATTTTTTGCTTTTTCCTGCTAATCCTAGCATGATAAAGAAGATTCAAAGAGAGTGAGATGCCAGCTCCTTTCATTCAGTCAGTAGCTTCAAACATTTCTGGACGTTTTTCAATGGCAAAAATCAATGAATATTGTAAATGCACAAACAGTAATAACTCCACATTGCAAGGTGCAATTCTGAAATTTTTTGCTTTTTCCTGCTAATCCTAACATGATAAAGAAGATTCAAAGAGAGTGAGATGCCAGCTCCTTTCATTCAGTCAGTAGCTTCAAACATTTCTGGTATATGAAAAACATGTTTTTCAATGGCAAAAATCAATGAATATTGTAAATGCACAAACAGTAATATCTCCACATTGCACGGTGCAATTCTGAAATTTTTAGCTTTTTCCTGTTAATCCTAGCATGATAAAGAAGATTCAAAGAGAGTGAGATGCCAGCTCCTTTCGTTCAGTCAGTAGCTTCAAACATTTCTGGTATATGAAAAACATGTTTTTCAATGGCAAAAATCAATGAATATTGTAAATGCACAAACAGTAATATCTCCACATTGCAAGGTGCAATTCTGAAATTTTTTGCTTTTTCCTGCTAATCCTAGCATGATAAAGAAGATTCAAAGAGAGTGAGATGCCAGCTCCTTTCATTCAGTCAGTAGCTTCAAACATTTCTGGACGTTTTTCAATGGCAAAAATCAATGAATATTGTAAATGCACAAACAGTAATAACTCCACATTGCAAGGTGCAATTCTGAAATTTTTTGCTTTTTCCTGCTAATCCTAACATGATAAAGAAGATTCAAAGAGAGTGAGATGCCAGCTCCTTTCATTCAGTCAGTAGCTTCAAACATTTCTGGTATATGAAAAACATGTTTTTCAATGGCAAAAATCAATGAATATTGTAAATGCACAAACAGTAATATCTCCACATTGCACGGTGCAATTCTGAAATTTTTAGCTTTTTCCTGTTAATCCTAGCATGATAAAGAAGATTCAAAGAGAGTGAGATGCCAGCTACTTTCATTCAGTCAGTAGCTTCAAACATTTCTGGTATATGAAAAACATGTTTTTCAATGGCAAAAATCAATGAATATTGTAAATGCACAAACAGTAATATCTCCACATTGCAAGGTGCAATTCTGAAATTTTTTGCTTTTTCCTGCTAATCCTAGAATGATAAAGAAGATTCAAAGAGAGTGAGATGCCAGCTCCTTTCATTCAGTCAGTAGCTTCAAACATTTCTGGTATATGAAAAACATGTTTTTCAATGGCAAAAATCAATGAATATTGTAAATGCACAAACAGTAATATCTCCACATTGCACGGTGCAATTCTGAAATTTTTAGCTTTTTCCTGTTAATCCTAGCATGATAAAGAAGATTCAAAGAGAGTGAGATGCCAGCTCCTTTCATTCAGTCAGTAGCTTCAAACATTTCTGGTATATGAAAAACATGTTTTTCAATGGCAAAAATCAATGAATATTGTAAATGCACAAACAGTAATATCTCCACATTGCAAGGTGCAATTCTGAAATTTTTTGCTTTTTCCTGTTAATCCTAGCATGATAAAGAAGATTCAAAGAGAGTGAGATGCCAGCTCCTTTCATTCAGTCAGTAGCTTCAAACATTTCTGGTATATGAAAAACATGTTTTTCAATGGCAAAAATCAATGAATATTGTAAATGCACAAACAGTAATATCTCCACATTGCACGGTGCAATTCTGAAATTTTTAGCTTTTTCCTCTTAATCCTAGCATGATAAACAAGATTCAAAGAGAGTGAGATGCCAGCTCCTTTCATTCAGTCAGTAGCTTCAAACATTTCTGGACGTTTTTCAATGGCAAAAATCAATGAATATTGTAAATGCACAAACAGTAATATCTCCACATTGCAAGGTGCAATTCTGAAATTTTTTGCTTTTTCCTGTTAATCCTAGCATGATAAAGAAGATTCAAAGAGAGTGAGATGCCAGCTCCTTTCATTCAGTCAGTAGCTTCAAACATTTCTGGTATATGAAAAACATGTTTTTCAATGGCAAAAATCAATGAATATTGTAAATGCACAAACAGTAATATCTCCACATTGCAAGGTGCAATTCTGAAATTTTTTGCTTTTTCCTGCTAATCCTAGCATGATAAAGAAGATTCAAAGAGAGTGAGATGCCAGCTCCTTTCATTCAGTCAGTAGCTTCAAACATTTCTGGTATATGAAAAACATGTTTTTCAATGGCAAAAATCAATGAATATTGTAAATGCACAAACAGTAATATCTCCACATTGCACGGTGCAATTCTGAAATTTTTAGCTTTTTCCTGTTAATCCTAGCATGATAAAGAAGATTCAAAGAGAGTGAGATGCCAGCTCCTTTCATTCAGTCAGTAGCTTCAAACATTTCTGGTATATGAAAAACATGTTTTTCAATGGCAAAAATCAATGAATATTGTAAATGCACAAACAGTAATATCTCCACATTGCAAGGTGCAATTCTGAAATTGTTTGCTTTTTCCTGCTAATCCTAGCATGATAAAGAAGATTCAAAGAGTGAGATGCCAGCTCCTTTCATTCAGTCAGTAGCTTCAAACATTTCTGGTATATGAAAAACATGTTTTTCAATGGCAAAAATCAATGAATATTGTAAATGCACAAACAGTAATATCTCCACATTGCAAGGTGCAATTCTGAAATTTTTTGCTTTTTCCTGTTAATCCTAGCATGATAAAGAAGATTCAAAGAGAGTGAGATGCCAGCTCCTTTCATTCAGTCAGTAGCTTCAAACATTTCTGGTATATGAAAAACATGTTTTTCAATGGCAAAAATCAATGAATATTGTAAATGCACAAACAGTAATATCTCCACATTGCAAGGTGCAATTCTGAAATTTTTTGCTTTATCCTGCTAATCCTAGCATGATAAAGAAGATTCAAAGAGAGTGAGATGCCAGCTCCTTTCATTCAGTCAGTAGCTTCATACATTTCTGGTATATGAAAAACATGTTTTTCAATGGCAAAAATCAATGAATATTGTAAATGCACAAACAGTAATATCTCCACATTGCAAGGTGCAATTCGGAAATTTTTTGCTTTTTCCTGCTAATCCTAGCATGATAAAGAAGATTCAAAGAGAGTGAGATGCCAGCTCCTTTCATTCAGTCAGTAGCTTCAAACATTTCTGGTATATGAAAAACATGTTTTTCAATGGCAAAAATCAATGAATATTGTAAATGCACAAACAGTAATATCTCCACATTGCAAGGTGCAATTCTGAAATTTTTTGCTTTTTCCTGCTAATCCTAGAATGATAAAGAAGATTCAAAGAGAGTGAGATGCCAGCTCCTTTCATTCAGTCAGTAGCTTCAAACATTTCTGGTATATGAAAAACATGTTTTTCAATGGCAAAAATCAATGAATATTGTAAATGCACAAACAGTAATATCTCCACATTGCACGGTGCAATTCTGAAATTTTTAGCTTTTTCCTGTTAATCCTAGCATGATAAAGAAGATTCAAAGAGAGTGAGATGCCAGCTCCTTTCATTCAGTCAGTAGCTTCAAACATTTCTGGTATATGAAAAACATGTTTTTCAATGGCAAAAATCAATGAATATTGTAAATGCACAAACAGTAATATCTCCACATTGCAAGGTGCAATTCTGAAATTTTTTGCTTTTTCCTGTTAATCCTAGCATGATAAAGAAGATTCAAAGAGAGTGAGATGCCAGCTCCTTTCATTCAGTCAGTAGCTTCAAACATTTCTGGTATATGAAAAACATGTTTTTCAATGGCAAAAATCAATGAATATTGTAAATGCACAAACAGTAATATCTCCACATTGCACGGTGCAATTCTGAAATTTTTAGCTTTTTCCTGTTAATCCTAGCATGATAAAGAAGATTCAAAGAGAGTGAGATGCCAGCTCCTTTCATTCAGTCAGTAGCTTCAAACATTTCTGGACGTTTTTCAATGGCAAAAATCAATGAATATTGTAAATGCACAAACAGTAATATCTCCACATTGCAAGGTGCAATTCTGAAATTTTTTGCTTTTTCCTGTTAATCCTAGCATGATAAAGAAGATTCAAAGAGAGTGAGATGCCAGCTCCTTTCATTCAGTCAGTAGCTTCAAACATTTCTGGTATATGAAAAACATGTTTTTCAATGGCAAAAATCAATGAATATTGTAAATGCACAAACAGTAATATCTCCACATTGCAAGGTGCAATTCTGAAATATTTTGCTTTTTCCTGTTAATCCTAGCATGATAAAGAAGATTCAAAGAGAGTGAGATGCCAGCTCCTTTCATTCAGTCAGTAGCTTCAAACATTTCTGGTATATGAAAAACATGTTTTTCAATGGCAAAAATCAATGAATATTGTAAATGCACAAACAGTAATATCTCCACATTGCAAGGTGCAATTCTGAAATTTTTTGCTTTTTCCTGCTAATCCTAGCATGATAAAGAAGATTCAAAGAGAGTGAGATGCCAGCTCCTTTCATTCAGTCAGTAGCTTCAAACATTTCTGGTATATGAAAAACATGTTTTTCAATGGCAAAAATCAATGAATATTGTAAATGCACAAACAGTAATATCTCCACATTGCAAGGTGCAATTCTGAAATTTTTTGCTTTTTCCTGCTAATCCTAGCATGATAAAGAAGATTCAAAGAGAGTGAGATGCCAGCTCCTTTCATTCAGTCAGTAGCTTCAAACATTTCTGGACGTTTTTCAATGGCAAAAATCAATGAATATTGTAAATGCACAAACAGTAATAACTCCACATTGCAAGGTGCAATTCTGAAATTTTTTGCTTTTTCCTGCTAATCCTAACATGATAAAGAAGATTCAAAGAGAGTGAGATGCCAGCTCCTTTCATTCAGTCAGTAGCTTCAAACATTTCTGGTATATGAAAAACATGTTTTTCAATGGCAAAAATCAATGAATATTGTAAATGCACAAACAGTAATATCTCCACATTGCACGGTGCAATTCTGAAATTTTTAGCTTTTTCCTGTTAATCCTAGCATGATAAAGAAGATTCAAAGAGAGTGAGATGCCAGCTCCTTTCATTCAGTCAGTAGCTTCAAACATTTCTGGTATATGAAAAACATGTTTTTCAATGGCAAAAATCAATGAATATTGTAAATGCACAAACAGTAATATCTCCACATTGCAAGGTGCAATTCTGAAATTTTTTGCTTTTTCCTGCTAATCCTAGCATGATAAAGAAGATTCAAAGAGAGTGAGATGCCAGCTCCTTTCATTCAGTCAGTAGCTTCAAACATTTCTGGACGTTTTTCAATGGCAAAAATCAATGAATATTGTAAATGCACAAACAGTAATAACTCCACATTGCAAGGTGCAATTCTGAAATTTTTTGCTTTTTCCTGCTAATCCTAACATGATAAAGAAGATTCAAAGAGAGTGAGATGCCAGCTCCTTTCATTCAGTCAGTAGCTTCAAACATTTCTGGTATATGAAAAACATGTTTTTCAATGGCAAAAATCAATGAATATTGTAAATGCACAAACAGTAATATCTCCACATTGCACGGTGCAATTCTGAAATTTTTAGCTTTTTCCTGTTAATCCTAGCATGATAAAGAAGATTCAAAGAGAGTGAGATGCCAGCTCCTTTCATTCAGTCAGTAGCTTCAAACATTTCTGGTATATGAAAAACATGTTTTTCAATGGCAAAAATCAATGAATATTGTAAATGCACAAACAGTAATATCTCCACATTGCAAGGTGCAATTCTGAAATTTTTTGCTTTTTCCTGCTAATCCTAGAATGATAAAGAAGATTCAAAGAGAGTGAGATGCCAGCTCCTTTCATTCAGTCAGTAGCTTCAAACATTTCTGGTATATGAAAAACATGTTTTTCAATGGCAAAAATCAATGAATATTGTAAATGCACAAACAGTAATATCTCCACATTACACGGTGCAATTCTGAAATTTTTAGCTTTTTCCTGTTAATCCTAGCATGATAAAGAAGATTCAAAGAGAGTGAGATGCCAGCTCCTTTCATTCAGTCAGTAGCTTCAAACATTTCTGGTATATGAAAAACATGTTTTTCAATGGCAAAAATCAATGAATATTGTAAATGCACAAACAGTAATATCTCCACATTGCAAGGTGCAATTCTGAAATTTTTTGCTTTTTCCTGTTAATCCTAGCATGATAAAGAAGATTCAAAGAGAGTGAGATGCCAGCTCCTTTCATTCAGTCAGTAGCTTCAAACATTTCTGGTATATGAAAAACATGTTTTTCAATGGCAAAAATCAATGAATATTGTAAATGCACAAACAGTAATATCTCCACATTGCACGGTGCAATTCTGAAATTTTTAGCTTTTTCCTCTTAATCCTAGCATGATAAACAAGATTCAAAGAGAGTGAGATGCCAGCTCCTTTCATTCAGTCAGTAGCTTCAAACATTTCTGGACGTTTTTCAATGGCAAAAATCAATGAATATTGTAAATGCACAAACAGTAATATCTCCACATTGCAAGGTGCAATTCTGAAATTTTTTGCTTTTTCCTGTTAATCCTAGCATGATAAAGAAGATTCAAAGAGAGTGAGATGCCAGCTCCTTTCATTCAGTCAGTAGCTTCAAACATTTCTGGTATATGAAAAACATGTTTTTCAATGGCAAAAATCAATGAATATTGTAAATGCACAAACAGTAATATCTCCACATTGCAAGGTGCAATTCTGAAATTTTTTGCTTTTTCCTGCTAATCCTAGCATGATAAAGAAGATTCAAAGAGAGTGAGATGCCAGCTCCTTTCATTCAGTCAGTAGCTTCAAACATTTCTGGTATATGAAAAACATGTTTTTCAATGGCAAAAATCAATGAATATTGTAAATGCACAAACAGTAATATCTCCACATTGCACGGTGCAATTCTGAAATTTTTAGCTTTTTCCTGTTAATCCTAGCATGATAAAGAAGATTCAAAGAGAGTGAGATGCCAGCTCCTTTCATTCAGTCAGTAGCTTCAAACATTTCTGGTATATGAAAAACATGTTTTTCAATGGCAAAAATCAATGAATATTGTAAATGCACAAACAGTAATATCTCCACATTGCAAGGTGCAATTCTGAAATTGTTTGCTTTTTCCTGCTAATCCTAGCATGATAAAGAAGATTCAAAGAGTGAGATGCCAGCTCCTTTCATTCAGTCAGTAGCTTCAAACATTTCTGGTATATGAAAAACATGTTTTTCAATGGCAAAAATCAATGAATATTGTAAATGCACAAACAGTAATATCTCCACATTGCAAGGTGCAATTCTGAAATTTTTTGCTTTTTCCTGTTAATCCTAGCATGATAAAGAAGATTCAAAGAGAGTGAGATGCCAGCTCCTTTCATTCAGTCAGTAGCTTCAAACATTTCTGGTATATGAAAAACATGTTTTTCAATGGCAAAAATCAATGAATATTGTAAATGCACAAACAGTAATATCTCCACATTGCAAGGTGCAATTCTGAAATTTTTTGCTTTATCCTGCTAATCCTAGCATGATAAAGAAGATTCAAAGAGAGTGAGATGCCAGCTCCTTTCATTCAGTCAGTAGCTTCATACATTTCTGGTATATGAAAAACATGTTTTTCAATGGCAAAAATCAATGAATATTGTAAATGCACAAACAGTAATATCTCCACATTGCAAGGTGCAATTCGGAAATTTTTTGCTTTTTCCTGCTAATCCTAGCATGATAAAGAAGATTCAAAGAGAGTGAGATGCCAGCTCCTTTCATTCAGTCAGTAGCTTCAAACATTTCTGGTATATGAAAAACATGTTTTTCAATGGCAAAAATCAATGAATATTGTAAATGCACAAACAGTAATATCTCCACATTGCAAGGTGCAATTCTGAAATTTTTTGCTTTTTCCTGCTAATCCTAGCATGATAAAGAAGATTCAAAGAGAGTGAGATGCCAGCTCCTTTCATTCAGTCAGTAGCTTCAAACATTTCTGGACGTTTTTCAATGGCAAAAATCAATGAATATTGTAAATGCACAAACAGTAATAACTCCACATTGCAAGGTGCAATTCTGAAATTTTTTGCTTTTTCCTGCTAATCCTAGCATGATAAAGAAGATTCAAAGAGAGTGAGATGCCAGCTCCTTTCATTCAGTCAGTAGCTTCAAACATTTCTGGTATATGAAAAACATGTTTTTCAATGGCAAAAATCAATGAATATTGTAAATGCACAAACAGTAATATCTCCACATTGCACGGTGCAATTCTGAAATTTTTAGCTTTTTCCTGTTAATCCTAGCATGATAAAGAAGATTCAAAGAGAGTGAGATGCCAGCTCCTTTCATTCAGTCAGTAGCTTCAAACATTTCTGGTATATGAAAAACATGTTTTTCAATGGCAAAAATCAATGAATATTGTAAATGCACAAACAGTAATATCTCCACATTGCAAGGTGCAATTCTGAAATTTTTTGCTTTTTCCTGCTAATCCTAGAATGATAAAGAAGATTCAAAGAGAGTGAGATGCCAGCTCCTTTCATTCAGTCAGTAGCTTCAAACATTTCTGGTATATGAAAAACATGTTTTTCAATGGCAAAAATCAATGAATATTGTAAATGCACAAACAGTAATATCTCCACATTGCATGGTGCAATTCTGAAATTTTTAGCTTTTTCCTGTTAATCCTAGCATGATAAAGAAGATTCAAAGAGAGTGAGATGCCAGCTCCTTTCATTCAGTCAGTAGCTTCAAACATTTCTGGTATATGAAAAACATGTTTTTCAATGGCAAAAATCAATGAATATTGTAAATGCACAAACAGTAATATCTCCACATTGCAAGGTGCAATTCTGAAATTTTTTGCTTTTTCCTGTTAATCCTAGCATGATAAAGAAGATTCAAAGAGAGTGAGATGCCAGCTCCTTTCATTCAGTCAGTAGCTTCAAACATTTCTGGACGTTTTTCAATGGCAAAAATCAATGAATATTGTAAATGCACAAACAGTAATATCTCCACATTGCAAGGTGCAATTCTGAAATTTTTTGCTTTTTCCTGTTAATCCTAGCATGATAAAGAAGATTCAAAGAGAGTGAGATGCCAGCTCCTTTCATTCAGTCAGTAGCTTCAAACATTTCTGGTATATGAAAAACATGTTTTTCAATGGCAAAAATCAATGAATATTGTAAATGCACAAACAGTAATATCTCCACATTGCAAGGTGCAATTCTGAAATATTTTGCTTTTTCCTGTTAATCCTAGCATGATAAAGAAGATTCAAAGAGAGTGAGATGCCAGCTCCTTTCATTCAGTCAGTAGCTTCAAACATTTCTGGTATATGAAAAACATGTTTTTCAATGGCAAAAATCAATGAATATTGTAAATGCACAAACAGTAATATCTCCACATTGCAAGGTGCAATTCTGAAATTTTTTGCTTTTTCCTGCTAATCCTAGCATGATAAAGAAGATTCAAAGAGAGTGAGATGCCAGCTCCTTTCATTCAGTCAGTAGCTTCAAACATTTCTGGTATATGAAAAACATGTTTTTCAATGGCAAAAATCAATGAATATTGTAAATGCACAAACAGTAATATCTCCACATTGCAAGGTGCAATTCTGAAATTTTTTGCTTTTTCCTGCTAATCCTAGCATGATAAAGAAGATTCAAAGAGAGTGAGATGCCAGCTCCTTTCATTCAGTCAGTAGCTTCAAACATTTCTGGACGTTTTTCAATGGCAAAAATCAATGAATATTGTAAATGCACAAACAGTAATAACTCCACATTGCAAGGTGCAATTCTGAAATTTTTTGCTTTTTCCTGCTAATCCTAGCATGATAAAGAAGATTCAAAGAGAGTGAGATGCCAGCTCCTTTCATTCAGTCAGTAGCTTCAAACATTTCTGGTATATGAAAAACATGTTTTTCAATGGCAAAAATCAATGAATATTGTAAATGCACAAACAGTAATATCTCCACATTGCACGGTGCAATTCTGAAATTTTTAGCTTTTTCCTGTTAATCCTAGCATGATAAAGAAGATTCAAAGAGAGTGAGATGCCAGCTCCTTTCATTCAGTCAGTAGCTTCAAACATTTCTGGTATATGAAAAACATGTTTTTCAATGGCAAAAATCAATGAATATTGTAAATGCACAAACAGTAATATCTCCACATTGCAAGGTGCAATTCTGAAATTTTTTGCTTTTTCCTGCTAATCCTAGAATGATAAAGAAGATTCAAAGAGAGTGAGATGCCAGCTCCTTTCATTCAGTCAGTAGCTTCAAACATTTCTGGTATATGAAAAACATGTTTTTCAATGGCAAAAATCAATGAATATTGTAAATGCACAAACAGTAATATCTCCACATTGCACGGTGCAATTCTGAATTTTTTAGCTTTTTCCTGTTAATCCTAGCATGATAAAGAAGATTCAAAGAGAGTGAGATGCCAGCTCCTTTCATTCAGTCAGTAGCTTCAAACATTTCTGGTATATGAAAAACATGTTTTTCAATGGCAAAAATCAATGAATATTGTAAATGCACAAACAGTAATATCTCCACATTGCAAGGTGCAATTCTGAAATTTTTTGCTTTTTCCTGTTAATCCTAGCATGATAAAGAAGATTCAAAGAGAGTGAGATGCCAGCTCCTTTCATTCAGTCAGTAGCTTCAAACATTTCTGGTATATGAAAAACATGTTTTTCAATGGCAAAAATCAATGAATATTGTAAATGCACAAACAGTAATATCTCCACATTGCAAGGTGCAATTCTGAAATTTTTTGCTTTTTCCTGCTAATCCTAGCATGATAAAGAAGATTCAAAGAGAGTGAGATGCCAGCTCCTTTCATTCAGTCAGTAGCTTCAAACATTTCTGGTATATGAAAAACATGTTTTTCAATGGCAAAAATCAATGAATATTGTAAATGCACAAACAGTAATATCTCCACATTGCAAGGTGCAATTCTGAAATTTTTTGCTTTTTCCTGCTAATCCTAGCATGATAAAGAAGATTCAAAGAGAGTGAGATGCCAGCTCCTTTCATTCAGTCAGTAGCTTCAAACATTTCTGGTATATGAAAAACATGTTTTTCAATGGCAAAAATCAATGAATATTGTAAATGCACAAACAGTAATATCTCCACATTGCAAGGTGCAATTCTGAAATTGTTTGCTTTTTCCTGCTAATCCTAGCATGATAAAGAAGATTCAAAGAGAGTGAGATGCCAGCTCCTTTCATTCAGTCAGTAGCTTCAAACATTTCTGGTATATGAAAAACATGTTTTTCAATGGCAAAAATCAATGAATATTGTAAATGCACAAACAGTAATATCTCCACATTGCACGGTGCAATTCTGAAATTTTTAGCTTTTTCCTGTTAATCCTAGCATGATAAAGAAGATTCAAAGAGAGTGAGATGCCAGCTCCTTTCATTCAGTCAGTAGCTTCAAACATTTCTGGACGTTTTTCAATGGCAAAAATTAATGAATATTGTAAATGCACAAACAGTAATATCTCCACATTGCAAGGTGCAATTCTGAAATTTTTTGCTTTTTCCTGCTAATCCTAGCATGATAAAGAAGATTCAAAGAGAGTGAGATGCCAGCTCCTTTCATTCAGTCAGTAGCTTCAAACATTTCTGGTATATGAAAAACATGTTTTTCAATGGCAAAAATCAATGAATATTGTAAATGCACAAACAGTAATATCTCCACATTGCAAGGTGCAATTCTGAAATTTTTTGCTTTTTCCTGCTAATCCTAGCATGATAAAGAAGATTCAAAGAGAGTGAGATGCCAGCTCCTTTCATTCAGTCAGTAGCTTCAAACATTTCTGGTATATGAAAAACATGTTTTTCAATGGCAAAAATCAATGAATATTGTAAATGCACAAACAGTAATATCTCCACATTGCACGGTGCAATTCTGAAATTTTTAGCTTTTTCCTGTTAATCCTAGCATGATAAAGAAGATTCAAAGAGAGTGAGATGCCAGCTCCTTTCATTCAGTCAGTAGCTTCAAACATTTCTGGTATATGAAAAACATGTTTTTCAATGGCAAAAATCAATGAATATTGTACATGCACAAACAGTAATATCTCCACATTGCAAGGTGCAATTCTGAAATTTTTTGCTTTTTCCTGTTAATCCTAGCATGATAAAGAAGATTCAAAGAGAGTGAGATGCCAGCTCCTTTCATTCAGTCAGTAGCTTCAAACATTTCTGGTATATGAAAAACATGTTTTTCAATGGCAAAAATCAATGAATATTGTAAATGCACAAACAGTAATATCTCCACATTGCAAGGTGCAATTCTGAAATTTTTTGATTTTTCCTGCTAATCCTAGCATGATAAAGAAGATTCAAAGAGAGTGAGATGCCAGCTCCTTTCATTCAGTCAGTAGCTTCAAACATTTCTGGTATATGAAAAACATGTTTTTCAATGGCAAAAATCAATGAATATTGTAAATGCACAAACAGTAATATCTCCACATTGCACGGTGCAATTCTGAAATTTTTAGCTTTTTCCTGTTAATCCTAGCATGATAAAGAAGATTCAAAGAGAGTGAGATGCCAGCTCCTTTCATTCAATCAGTAGCTTCAAACATTTCTGGTATATGAAAAACATGTTTTTCAATGGCAAAAATCAATGAATATTGTAAATGCACAAACAGTAATATCTCCACATTGCAAGGTGCAATTCTGAAATTTTTTGCTTTTTCCTGCTAATCCTAGCATGATAAAGAAGATTCAAAGAGAGTGAGATGCCAGCTCCTTTCATTCAGTCAGTAGCTTCAAACATTTCTGGTATATGAAAAACATGTTTTTCAATGGCAAAAATCAATGAATATTGTAAATGCACAAACAGTAATATCTCCACATTGCACGGTGCAATTCTGAAATTTTTAGCTTTTTCCTGTTAATCCTAGCATGATAAAGAAGATTCAAAGAGAGTGAGATGCCAGCTCCTTTCATTCAGTCAGTAGCTTCAAACATTTCTGGTATATGAAAAACATGTTTTTCAATGGCAAAAATCAATGAATATTGTAAATGCACAAACAGTAATATCTCCACATTGCACAGTGCAATTCTGAAATTTTTAGCTTTTTCCTGTTAATCCTAGCATGATAAAGAAGATTCAAAGAGAGTGAGATGCCAGCTCCTTTCATTCAGTCAGTAGCTTCAAACATTTCTGGACGTTTTTCAATGGCAAAAATTAATGAATATTGTAAATGCACAAACAGTAATATCTCCACATTGCAAGGTGCAATTCTGAAATTTTTTGCTTTTTCCTGCTAATCCTAGCATGATAAAGAAGATTCAAAGAGAGTGAGATGCCAGCTCCTTTCATTCAGTCAGTAGCTTCAAACATTTCTGGTATATGAAAAACATGTTTTTCAATGGCAAAAATCAATGAATATTGTAAATGCACAAACAGTAATATCTCCACATTGCAAGGTGCAATTCTGAAATTTTTTGCTTTTTCCTGCTAATCCTAGCATGATAAAGAAGATTCAAAGAGAGTGAGATGCCAGCTCCTTTCATTCAGTCAGTAGCTTCAAACATTTCTGGTATATGAAAAACATGTTTTTCAATGGCAAAAATCAATGAATATTGTAAATGCACAAACAGTAATATCTCCACATTGCACGGTGCAATTCTGAAATTTTTAGCTTTTTCCTGTTAATCCTAGCATGATAAAGAAGATTCAAAGAGAGTGAGATGCCAGCTCCTTTCATTCAGTCAGTAGCTTCAAACATTTCTGGTATATGAAAAACATGTTTTTCAATGGCAAAAATCAATGAATATTGTAAATGCACAAACAGTAATATCTCCACATTGCAAGGTGCAATTCTGAAATTTTTTGCTTTTTCCTGTTAATCCTAGCATGATAAAGAAGATTCAAAGAGAGTGAGATGCCAGCTCCTTTCATTCAGTCAGTAGCTTCAAACATTTCTGGTATATGAAAAACATGTTTTTCAATGGCAAAAATCAATGAATATTGTAAATGCACAAACAGTAATATCTCCACATTGCAAGGTGCAATTCTGAAATTTTTTGCTTTTTCCTGCTAATCCTAGCATGATAAAGAAGATTCAAAGAGAGTGAGATGCCAGCTCCTTTCATTCAGTCAGTAGCTTCAAACATTTCTGGTATATGAAAAACATGTTTTTCAATGGCAAAAATCAATGAATATTGTAAATGCACAAACAGTAATATCTCCACATTGCACGGTGCAATTCTGAAATTTTTAGCTTTTTCCTGTTAATCCTAGCATGATAAAGAAGATTCAAAGAGAGTGAGATGCCAGCTCCTTTCATTCAGTCAGTAGCTTCAAACATTTCTGGTATATGAAAAACATGTTTTTCAATGGCAAAAATCAATGAATATTGTAAATGCACAAACAGTAATATCTCCACATTGCAAGGTGCAATTCTGAAATTTTTTGCTGTTTCCTGCTAATCCTAGCATGATAAAGAAGATTCAAAGAGAGTGAGATGCCAGCTCCTTTCATTCAGTCAGTAGCTTCAAACATTTCTGGTATATGAAAAACATGTTTTTCAATGGCAAAAATCAATGAATATTGTAAATGCACAAACAGTAATATCTCCACATTGCACGGTGCAATTCTGAAATTTTTAGCTTTTTCCTGTTAATCCTAGCATGATAAAGAAGATTCAAAGAGAGTGAGATGCCAGCTCCTTTCATTCAGTCAGTAGCTTCAAACATTTCTGGTATATGAAAAACATGTTTTTCAATGGCAAAAATCAATGAATATTGTAAATGCACAAACAGTAATATCTCCACATTGCAAGGTGCAATTCTGAAATTTTTTGCTTTTTCCTGTTAATCCTAGCATGATAAAGAAGATTCAAAGAGAGTGAGATGCCAGCTCCTTTCATTCAGTCAGTAGCTTCAAACATTTCTGGTATATGAAAAACATGTTTTTCAATGGCAAAAATCAATGAATATTGTAAATGCACAAACAGTAATATCTCCACATTGCAAGGTGCAATTCTGAAATTTTTTGCTTTTTCCTGCTAATCCTAGCATGATAAAGAAGATTCAAAGAGAGTGAGATGCCAGCTCCTTTCATTCAGTCAGTAGCTTCAAACATTTCTGGTATATGAAAAACATGTTTTTCAATGGCAAAAATCAATGAATATTGTAAATGCACAAACAGTAATATCTCCACATTGCACGGTGCAATTCTGAAATTTTTAGCTTTTTCCTGTTAATCCTAGCATGATAAAGAAGCTTCAAAGAGAGTGAGATGCCAGCTCCTTTCATTCAGTCAGTAGCTTCAAACATTTCTGGACGTTTTTCAATGGAAAAAATCAATGAATATTGTAAATGCACAAACAGTAATATCTCCACATTGCACGGTGCAATTCTGAAATTTTTAGCTTTTTCCTGTTAATCCTAGCATGATAAAGAAGATTCAAAGAGAGTGAGATGCCAGCTCCTTTCATTCAGTCAGTAGCTTCAAACATTTCTGGTATATGAAAAACATGTTTTTCAATGGCAAAAATCAATGAATATTGTAAATGCACAAACAGTAATATCTCCACATTGCAAGGTGAAATTCTGAAATTTTTTGCTTTTTCCTGTTAATCCTAGCATGATAAAGAAGATTCAAAGAGAGTGAGATGCCAGCTCCTTTCATTCAGTCAGTAGCTTCAAACATTTCTGGTATATGAAAAACATGTTTTTCAATGGCAAAAATCAATGAATATTGTAAATGCACAAACAGTAATATCTCCACATTGCAAGGTGCAATTCTGAAATTTTTTGCTTTTTCCTGCTAATCCTAGCATGATAAAGAAGATTCAAAGAGAGTGAGATGCCAGCTCCTTTCATTCAGTCAGTAGCTTTAAACATTTCTGGTATATGAAAAACATGTTTTTCAATGGCAAAAATCAATGAATATTGTAAATGCACAAACAGTAATATCTCCACATTGCACGGTGCAATTCTGAAATTTTTAGCTTTTTCCTCTTAATCCTAGCATGATAAAGAAGATTCAAAGAGAGTGAGATGCCAGCTCCTTTCATTCAGTCAGTAGCTTCAAACATTTCTGGACGTTTTTCAATGGCAAAAATCAATGAATATTGTAAATGCACAAACAGTAATATCTCCACATTGCAAGGTGCAATTCTGAAATTTTTTGCTTTTTCCTGTTAATCCTAGCATGATAAAGAAGATTCAAAGAGAGTGAGATGCCAGCTCCTTTCATTCAGTCAGTAGCTTCAAACATTTCTGGTATATGAAAAACATGTTTTTCAATGGCAAAAATCAATGAATATTGTAAATGCACAAACAGTAATATCTCCACATTGCAAGGTGCAATTCTGAAATTTTTTGCTTTTTCCTGCTAATCCTAGCATGATAAAGAAGATTCAAAGAGAGTGAGATGCCAGCTCCTTTCATTCAGTCAGTAGCTTCAAACATTTCTGGTATATGAAAAACATGTTTTTCAATGGCAAAAATCAATGAATATTGTAAATGCACAAACAGTAATATCTCCACATTGCACGGTGCAATTCTGAAATTTTTAGCTTTTTCCTGTTAATCCTAGCATGATAAAGAAGATTCAAAGAGAGTGAGATGCCAGCTCCTTTCATTCAGTCAGTAGCTTCAAACATTTCTGGTATATGAAAAACATGTTTTTCAATGGCAAAAATCAATGAATATTGTAAATGCACAAACAGTAATATCTCCACATTGCAAGGTGCAATTCTGAAATTGTTTGCTTTTTCCTGCTAATCCTAGCATGATAAAGAAGATTCAAAGAGTGAGATGCCAGCTCCTTTCATTCAGTCAGTAGCTTCAAACATTTCTGGTATATGAAAAACATGTTTTTCAATGGCAAAAATCAATGAATATTGTAAATGCACAAACAGTAATATCTCCACATTGCAAGGTGCAATTCTGAAATTTTTTGCTTTTTCCTGCTAATCCTAGCATGATAAAGAAGATTCAAAGAGAGTGAGATGCCAGCTCCTTTCATTCAGTCAGTAGCTTCAAACATTTCTGGACGTTTTTCAATGGCAAAAATCAATGAATATTGTAAATGCACAAACAGTAATATCTCCACATTGCAAGGTGCAATTCTGAAATTTTTTGCTTTTTCCTGTTAATCCTAGCATGATAAAGAAGATTCAAAGAGAGTGAGATGCCAGCTCCTTTCATTCAGTCAGTAGCTTCAAACATTTCTGGTATATGAAAAACATGTTTTTCAATGGCAAAAATCAATGAATATTGTAAATGCACAAACAGTAATATCTCCACATTGCAAGGTGCAATTCTGAAATTTTTTGCTTTATCCTGCTAATCCTAGCATGATAAAGAAGATTCAAAGAGAGTGAGATGCCAGCTCCTTTCATTCAGTCAGTAGCTTCAAACATTTCTGGTATATGAAAAACATGTTTTTCAATGGCAAAAATCAATGAATATTGTAAATGCACAAACAGTAATATCTCCACATTGCAAGGTGCAATTCGGAAATTTTTTGCTTTTTCCTGCTAATCCTAGCATGATAAAGAAGATTCAAAGAGAGTGAGATGCCAGCTCCTTTCATTCAGTCAGTAGCTTCAAACATTTCTGGTATATGAAAAACATGTTTTTCAATGGCAAAAATCAATGAATATTGTAAATGCACAAACAGTAATATCTCCACATTGCAAGGTGCAATTCTGAAATTTTTTGCTTTTTCCTGCTAATCCTAGCATGATAAAGAAGATTCAAAGAGAGTGAGATGCCAGCTCCTTTCATTCAGTCAGTAGCTTCAAACATTTCTGGACGTTTTTCAATGGCAAAAATCAATGAATATTGTAAATGCACAAACAGTAATAACTCCACATTGCAAGGTGCAATTCTGAAATTTTTTGCTTTTTCCTGCTAATCCTAGCATGATAAAGAAGATTCAAAGAGAGTGAGATGCCAGCTCCTTTCATTCAGTCAGTAGCTTCAAACATTTCTGGTATATGAAAAACATGTTTTTCAATGGCAAAAATCAATGAATATTGTAAATGCACAAACAGTAATATCTCCACATTGCACGGTGCAATTCTGAAATTTTTAGCTTTTTCCTGTTAATCCTAGCATGATAAAGAAGATTCAAAGAGAGTGAGATGCCAGCTCCTTTCATTCAGTCAGTAGCTTCAAACATTTCTGGTATATGAAAAACATGTTTTTCAATGGCAAAAATCAATGAATATTGTAAATGCACAAACAGTAATATCTCCACATTGCAAGGTGCAATTCTGAAATTTTTTGCTTTTTCCTGCTAATCCTAGAATGATAAAGAAGATTCAAAGAGAGTGAGATGCCAGCTCCTTTCATTCAGTCAGTAGCTTCAAACATTTCTGGTATATGAAAAACATGTTTTTCAATGGCAAAAATCAATGAATATTGTAAATGCACAAACAGTAATATCTCCACATTGCACGGTGCAATTCTGAAATTTTTAGCTTTTTCCTGTTAATCCTAGCATGATAAAGAAGATTCAAAGAGAGTGAGATGCCAGCTCCTTTCATTCAGTCAGTAGCTTCAAACATTTCTGGTATATGAAAAACATGTTTTTCAATGGCAAAAATCAATGAATATTGTAAATGCACAAACAGTAATATCTCCACATTGCAAGGTGCAATTCTGAAATTTTTTGCTTTTTCCTGTTAATCCTAGCATGATAAAGAAGATTCAAAGAGAGTGAGATGCCAGCTCCTTTCATTCAGTCAGTAGCTTCAAACATTTCTGGTATATGAAAAACATGTTTTTCAATGGCAAAAATCAATGAATATTGTAAATGCACAAACAGTAATATCTCCACATTGCACGGTGCAATTCTGAAATTTTTAGCTTTTTCCTGTTAATCCTAGCATGATAAAGAAGATTCAAAGAGAGTGAGATGCCAGCTCCTTTCATTCAGTCAGTAGCTTCAAACATTTCTGGACGTTTTTCAATGGCAAAAATCAATGAATATTGTAAATGCACAAACAGTAATATCTCCACATTGCAAGGTGCAATTCTGAAATTTTTTGCTTTTTCCTGTTAATCCTAGCATGATAAAGAAGATTCAAAGAGAGTGAGATGCCAGCTCCTTTCATTCAGTCAGTAGCTTCAAACATTTCTGGTATATGAAAAACATGTTTTTCAATGGCAAAAATCAATGAATATTGTAAATGCACAAACAGTAATATCTCCACATTGCAAGGTGCAATTCTGAAATATTTTGCTTTTTCCTGTTAATCCTAGCATGATAAAGAAGATTCAAAGAGAGTGAGATGCCAGCTCCTTTCATTCAGTCAGTAGCTTCAAACATTTCTGGTATATGAAAAACATGTTTTTCAATGGCAAAAATCAATGAATATTGTAAATGCACAAACAGTAATATCTCCACATTGCAAGGTGCAATTCTGAAATTTTTTGCTTTTTCCTGCTAATCCTAGCATGATAAAGAAGATTCAAAGAGAGTGAGATGCCAGCTCCTTTCATTCAGTCAGTAGCTTCAAACATTTCTGGTATATGAAAAACATGTTTTTCAATGGCAAAAATCAATGAATATTGTAAATGCACAAACAGTAATATCTCCACATTGCAAGGTGCAATTCTGAAATTTTTTGCTTTTTCCTGCTAATCCTAGCATGATAAAGAAGATTCAAAGAGAGTGAGATGCCAGCTCCTTTCATTCAGTCAGTAGCTTCAAACATTTCTGGACGTTTTTCAATGGCAAAAATCAATGAATATTGTAAATGCACAAACAGTAATAACTCCACATTGCAAGGTGCAATTCTGAAATGTTTTGCTTTTTCCTGCTAATCCTAGCATGATAAAGAAGATTCAAAGAGAGTGAGATGCCAGCTCCTTTCATTCAGTCAGTAGCTTCAAACATTTCTGGTATATGAAAAACATGTTTTTCAATGGCAAAAATCAATGAATATTGTAAATGCACAAACAGTAATATCTCCACATTGCACGGTGCAATTCTGAAATTTTTAGCTTTTTCATGTTAATCCTAGCATGATAAAGAAGATTCAAAGAGAGTGAGATGCCAGCTCCTTTCATTCAGTCAGTAGCTTCAAACATTTCTGGTATATGAAAAACATGTTTTTCAATGGCAAAAATCAATGAATATTGTAAATGCACAAACAGTAATATCTCCACATTGCAAGGTGCAATTCTGAAATTTTTTGCTTTTTCCTGCTAATCCTAGAATGATAAAGAAGATTCAAAGAGAGTGAGATGCCAGCTCCTTTCATTCAGTCAGTAGCTTCAAACATTTCTGGTATATGAAAAACATGTTTTTCAATGGCAAAAATCAAAGAATATTGTAAATGCACAAACAGTAATATCTCCACATTGCACGGTGCAATTCTGAAATTTTTAGCTTTTTCCTGTTAATCCTAGCATGATAAAGAAGATTCAAAGAGAGTGAGATGCCAGCTCCTTTCATTCAGTCAGTAGCTTCAAACATTTCTGGTATATGAAAAACATGTTTTTCAATGGCAAAAATCAATGAATATTGTAAATGCACAAACAGTAATATCTCCACATTGCAAGGTGCAATTCTGAAATTTTTTGCTTTTTCCTGTTAATCCTAGCATGATAAAGAAGATTCAAAGAGAGTGAGATGCCAGCTCCTTTCATTCAGTCAGTAGCTTCAAACATTTCTGGTATATGAAAAACATGTTTTTCAATGGCAAAAATCAATGAATATTGTAAATGCACAAACAGTAATATCTCCACATTGCAAGGTGCAATTCTGAAATTTTTTGCTTTTTCCTGCTAATCCTAGCATGATAAAGAAGATTCAAAGAGAGTGAGATGCCAGCTCCTTTCATTCAGTCAGTAGCTTCAAACATTTCTGGTATATGAAAAACATGTTTTTCAATGGCAAAAATCAATGAATATTGTAAATGCACAAACAGTAATATCTCCACATTGCACGGTGCAATTCTGAAATTTTTAGCTTTTTCCTGTTAATCCTAGCATGATAAAGAAGATTCAAAGAGAGTGAGATGCCAGCTCCTTTCATTCAGTCAGTAGCTTCAAACATTTCTAGACGTTTTTCAATGGCAAAAATCAATGTATATTGTAAATGCACAAACAGTAATATCTTCACATTGCAAGGTGCAATTCTGAAATTTTTTGCTTTTTCCTGTTAATCCTAGCATGATAAAGAAGATTCAAAGAGAGTGAGATGCCAGCTCCTTTCATTCAGTCAGTAGCTTCAAACATTTCTGGTATATGAAAAACATGTTTTTCAATGGCAAAAATCCATGAATATTGTAAATGCACAAACAGTAATATCTCCACATTGCAAGGTGCAATTCTGAAATTTTTTGCTTTTTCCTGTTAATCCTAGCATGATAAAGAAGATTCAAAGAGAGTGAGATGCCAGCTCCTTTCATTCAGTCAGTAGCTTCAAACATTTCTGGTATATGAAAAACATGTTTTTCAATGGCAAAAATCAATGAATATTGTAAATGCACAAACAGTAATATCTCCACATTGCAAGGTGCAATTCTGAAATTTTTTGCTTTTTCCTGCTAATCCTAGCATGATAAAGAAGATTCAAAGAGAGTGAGATGCCAGCTCCTTTCATTCAGTCAGTAGCTTCAAACATTTCTGGTATATGAAAAACATGTTTTTCAATGGCAAAAATCAATGAATATTGTAAATGCACAAACAGTAATATCTCCACATTGCAAGGTGCAATTCTGAAATTTTTTGCTTTTTCCTGCTAATCCTAGCATGATAAAGAAGATTCAAAGAGAGTGAGATGCCAGCTCCTTTCATTCAGTCAGTAGCTTCAAACATTTCTGGTATATGAAAAACATGTTTTTCAATGGCAAAAATCAATGAATATTGTAAATGCACAAACAGTAATATCTCCACATTGCAAGGTGCAATTCTGAAATTTTTTGCTTTTTCCTGCTAATCCTAGAATGATAAAGAAGATTCAAAGAGAGTGAGATGCCAGCTCCTTTCATTCAGTCAGTAGCTTCAAACATTTCTGGTATATGAAAAACATGTTTTTCAATGGCAAAAATCAATGAATATTGTAAATGCACAAACAGTAATATCTCCACATTGCACGGTGCAATTCTGAAATTTTTAGCTTTTTCCTGTTAATCCTAGCATGATAAAGAAGCTTCAAAGAGAGTGAGATGCCAGCTCCTTTCATTCAGTCAGTAGCTTCAAACATTTCTGGACGTTTTTCAATGGCAAAAATCAATGAATATTGTAAATGCACAAACAGTAATATCTCCACATTGCACGGTGCAATTCTGAAATTTTTAGCTTTTTCCTGTTAATCCTAGCATGATAAAGAAGATTCAAAGAGAGTGAGATGCCATCTCCTTTCATTCATTCAGTAGCTTCAAACATTTCTGGTATATGAAAAACATGTTTTTCAATGGCAAAAATCAATGAATATTGTAAATGCACAAACAGTAATATCTCCACATTGCAAGGTGCAATTCTGAAATTTTTTGCTTTTTCCTGTTAATCCTAGCATGATAAAGAAGATTCAAAGAGAGTGAGATGCCAGCTCCTTTCATTCAGTCAGTAGCTTCAAACATTTCTGGTATATGAAAAATATGTTTTTCAATGGCAAAAATCAATGAATATTGTAAATGCACAAACAGTAATATCTCCACATTGCAAGGTGCAATTCTGAAATTTTTTGCTTTTTCCTGCTAATCCTAGCATGATAAAGAAGATTCAAAGAGAGTGAGATGCCAGCTCCTTTCATTCAGTCAGTAGCTTCAAACATTTCTGGTATATGAAAAACATGTTTTTCAATGGCAAAAATCAATGAATATTGTAAATGCACAAACAGTAATATCTCCACATTGCACGGTGCAATTCTGAAATTTTTAGCTTTTTCCTCTTATTCCTAGCATGATAAAGAAGATTCAAAGAGAGTGAGATGCCAGCTCCTTTCATTCAGTCAGTAGCTTCAAACATTTCTTTACGTTTTTCAATGGCAAAAATCAATGAATATTGTAAATGCACAAACAGTAATATCTCCACATTGCAAGGTGCAATTCTGAAATTTTTTGCTTTTTCCTGTTAATCCTAGCATGATAAAGAAGATTCAAAGAGAGTGAGATGCCAGCTCCTTTCATTCAGTCAGTAGCTTCAAACATTTCTGGTATATGAAAAACATGTTTTTCAATGGCAAAAATCAATGAATATTGTAAATGCACAAACAGTAATATCTCCACATTGCAAGGTGCAATTCTGAAATTTTTTGCTTTTTCCTGCTAATCCTAGCATGATAAAGAAGATTCAAAGAGAGTGAGATGCCAGCTCCTTTCATTCAGTCAGTAGCTTCAAACATTTCTGGTATATGAAAAACATGTTTTTCAATGGCAAAAATCAATGAATATTGTAAATGCACAAACAGTAATATCTCCACATTGCAAGGTGCAATTCTGAAATTTTTAGCTTTTTCCTGTTAATCCTAGCATGATAAAGAAGATTCAAAGAGAGTGAGATGCCAGCTCCTTTCATTCAGTCAGTAGCTTCAAACATTTCTGGTATATGAAAAACATGTTTTTCAATGGCAAAAATCAATGAATATTGTAAATGCACAAACAGTAATATCTCCACATTGCAAGGTGCAATTCTGAAATTGTTTGCTTTTTCCTGCTAATCCTAGCATGATAAAGAAGATTCAAAGAGTGAGATGCCAGCTCCTTTCATTCAGTCAGTAGCTTCAAACATTTCTGGTATATGAAAAACATGTTTTTCAATGGCAAAAATCAATGAATATTGTAAATGCACAAACAGTAATATCTCCACATTGCAAGGTGCAATTCTGAAATTTTTTGCTTTTTCCTGCTAATCCTAGCATGATAAAGAAGATTCAAAGAGAGTGAGATGCCAGCTCCTTTCATTCAGTCAGTAGCTTCAAACATTTCTGGACGTTTTTCAATGGCAAAAATCAATGAATATTGTAAATGCACAAACAGTAATATCTCCACATTGCAAGGTGCAATTCTGAAATTTTTTGCTTTTTCCTGTTAATCCTAGCATGATAAAGAAGATTCAAAGAGAGTGAGATGCCAGCTCCTTTCATTCAGTCAGTAGCTTCAAACATTTCTGGTATATGAAAAACATGTTTTTCAATGGCAAAAATCAATGAATATTGTAAATGCACAAACAGTAATATCTCCACATTGCAAGGTGCAATTCTGAAATTTTTTGCTTTATCCTGCTAATCCTAGCATGATAAAGAAGATTCAAAGAGAGTGAGATGCCAGCTCCTTTCATTCAGTCAGTAGCTTCAAACATTTCTGGTATATGAAAAACATGTTTTTCAATGGCAAAAATCAATGAATATTGTAAATGCACAAACAGTAATATCTCCACATTGCAAGGTGCAATTCGGAAATTTTTTGCTTTTTCCTGCTAATCCTAGCATGATAAAGAAGATTCAAAGAGAGTGAGATGCCAGCTCCTTTCATTCAGTCAGTAGCTTCAAACATTTCTGGTTTATGAAAAACATGTTTTTCAATGGCAAAAATCAATGAATATTGTAAATGCACAAACAGTAATATCTCCACATTGCAAGGTGCAATTCTGAAATTTTTTGCTTTTTCCTGCTAATCCTAGCATGATAAAGAAGATTCAAAGAGAGTGAGATGCCAGCTCCTTTCATTCAGTCAGTAGCTTCAAACATTTCTGGACGTTTTTCAATGGCAAAAATCAATGAATATTGTAAATGCACAAACAGTAATAACTCCACATTGCAAGGTGCAATTCTGAAATTTTTTGCTTTTTCCTGCTAATCCTAGCATGATAAAGAAGATTCAAAGAGAGTGAGATGCCAGCTCCTTTCATTCAGTCAGTAGCTTCAAACATTTCTGGTATATGAAAAACATGTTTTTCAATGGCAAAAATCAATGAATATTGTAAATGCACAAACAGTAATATCTCCACATTGCACCGTGCAATTCTGAAATTTTTAGCTTTTTCCTGTTAATCCTAGCATGATAAAGAAGATTCAAAGAGAGTGAGATGCCAGCTCCTTTCATTCAGTCAGTAGCTTCAAACATTTCTGGTATATGAAAAACATGTTTTTCAATGGCAAAAATCAATGAATATTGTAAATGCACAAACAGTAATATCTCCACATTGCAAGGTGCAATTCTGAAATTTTTTGCTTTTTCCTGCTAATCCTAGAATGATAAAGAAGATTCAAAGAGAGTGAGATGCCAGCTCCTTTCATTCAGTCAGTAGCTTCAAACATTTCTGGTATATGAAAAACATGTTTTTCAATGGCAAAAATCAATGAATATTGTAAATGCACAAACAGTAATATCTCCACATTGCACGGTGCAATTCTGAAATTTTTAGCTTTTTCCTGTTAATCCTAGCATGATAAAGAAGATTCAAAGAGAGTGAGATGCCAGCTCCTTTCATTCAGTCAGTAGCTTCAAACATTTCTGGTATATGAAAAACATGTTTTTCAATGGCAAAAATCAATGAATATTGTAAATGCACAAACAGTAATATCTCCACATTGCAAGGTGCAATTCTGAAATTTTTTGCTTTTTCCTGTTAATCCTAGCATGATAAAGAAGATTCAAAGAGAGTGAGATGCCAGCTCCTTTCATTCAGTCAGTAGCTTCAAACATTTCTGGTATATGAAAAACATGTTTTTCAATGGCAAAAATCAATGAATATTGTAAATGCACAAACAGTAATATCTCCACATTGCACGGTGCAATTCTGAAATTTTTAGCTTTTTCCTGTTAATCCTAGCATGATAAAGAAGATTCAAAGAGAGTGAGATGCCAGCTCCTTTCATTCAGTCAGTAGCTTCAAACATTTCTGGACGTTTTTCAATGGCAAAAATCAATGAATATTGTAAATGCACAAACAGTAATATCTCCACATTGCAAGGTGCAATTCTGAAATTTTTTGCTTTTTCCTGTTAATCCTAGCATGATAAAGAAGATTCAAAGAGAGTGAGATGCCAGCTCCTTTCATTCAGTCAGTAGCTTCAAACATTTCTGGTATATGAAAAACATGTTTTTCAATGGCAAAAATCAATGAATATTGTAAATGCACAAACAGTAATATCTCCACATTGCAAGGTGCAATTCTGAAATTTTTTGCTTTTTCCTGTTAATCCTAGCATGATAAAGAAGATTCAAAGAGAGTGAGATGCCAGCTCCTTTCATTCAGTCAGTAGCTTCAAACATTTCTGGTATATGAAAAACATGTTTTTCAATGGCAAAAATCAATGAATATTGTAAATGCACAAACAGTAATATCTCCACATTGCAAGGTGCAATTCTGAAATTTTTTGCTTTTTCCTGCTAATCCTAGCATGATAAAGAAGATTCAAAGAGAGTGAGATGCCAGCTCCTTTCATTCAGTCAGTAGCTTCAAACATTTCTGGTATATGAAAAACATGTTTTTCAATGGCAAAAATCAATGAATATTGTAAATGCACAAACAGTAATATCTCCACATTGCAAGGTGCAATTCTGAAATTTTTTGCTTTTTCCTGCTAATCCTAGCATGATAAAGAAGATTCAAAGAGAGTGAGATGCCAGCTCCTTTCATTCAGTCAGTAGCTTCAAACATTTCTGGACGTTTTTCAATGGCAAAAATCAATGAATATTGTAAATGCACAAACAGTAATAACTCCACATTGCAAGGTGCAATTCTGAAATTTTTTGCTTTTTCCTGCTAATCCTAGCATGATAAAGAAGATTCAAAGAGAGTGAGATGCCAGCTCCTTTCATTCAGTCAGTAGCTTCAAACATTTCTGGTATATGAAAAACATGTTTTTCAATGGCAAAAATCAATGAATATTGTAAATGCACAAACAGTAATATCTCCACATTGCACGGTGCAATTCTGAAATTTTTAGCTTTTTCCTGTTAATCCTAGCATGATAAAGAAGATTCAAAGAGAGTGAGATGCCAGCTCCTTTCATTCAGTCAGTAGCTTCAAACATTTCTGGTATATGAAAAACATGTTTTTCAATGGCAAAAATCAATGAATATTGTAAATGCACAAACAGTAATATCTCCACATTGCAAGGTGCAATTCTGAAATTTTTTGCTTTTTCCTGCTAATCCTAGAATGATAAAGAAGATTCAAAGAGAGTGAGATGCCAGCTCCTTTCATTCAGTCAGTAGCTTCAAACATTTCTGGTATATGAAAAACATGTTTTTCAATGGCAAAAATCAATGAATATTGTAAATGCACAAACAGTAATATCTCCACATTGCAAGGTGCAATTCTGAAATTTTTTGCTTTTTCCTGCTAATCCTAGAATGATAAAGAAGATTCAAAGAGAGTGAGATGCCAGCTCCTTTCATTCAGTCAGTAGCTTCAAACATTTCTGGTATATGAAAAACATGTTTTTCAATGGCAAAAATCAATGAATATTGTAAATGCACAAACAGTAATATCTCCACATTGCACGGTGCAATTCTGAAATTTTTAGCTTTTTCCTGTTAATCCTAGCATGATAAAGAAGATTCAAAGAGAGTGAGATGCCAGCTCCTTTCATTCAGTCAGTAGCTTCAAACATTTCTGGACGTTTTTCAATGGCAAAAATCAATGAATATTGTAAATGCACAAACAGTAATATCTCCACATTGCAAGGTGCAATTCTGAAATTTTTTGCTTTTTCCTGTTAATCCTAGCATGATAAAGAAGATTCAAAGAGAGTGAGATGCCAGCTCCTTTCATTCAGTCAGTAGCTTCAAACATTTCTGGTATATGAAAAACATGTTTTTCAATGGCAAAAATCAATGAATATTGTAAATGCACAAACAGTAATATCTCCACATTGCAAGGTGCAATTCTGAAATTTTTTGCTTTTTCCTGTTAATCCTAGCATGATAAAGAAGATTCAAAGAGAGTGAGATGCCAGCTCCTTTCATTCAGTCAGTAGCTTCAAACATTTCTGGTATATGAAAAACATGTTTTTCAATGGCAAAAATCAATGAATATTGTAAATGCACAAACAGTAATATCTCCACATTGCAAGGTGCAATTCTGAAATTTTTTGCTTTTTCCTGCTAATCCTAGCATGATAAAGAAGATTCAAAGAGAGTGAGATGCCAGCTCCTTTCATTCAGTCAGTAGCTTCAAACATTTCTGGTATATGAAAAACATGTTTTTCAATGGCAAAAATCAATGAATATTGTAAATGCACAAACAGTAATATCTCCACATTGCAAGGTGCAATTCTGAAATTTTTTGCTTTTTCCTGCTAATCCTAGCATGATAAAGAAGATTCAAAGAGAGTGAGATGCCAGCTCCTTTCATTCAGTCAGTAGCTTCAAACATTTCTGGTATATGAAAAACATGTTTTTCAATGGCAAAAATCAATGAATATTGTAAATGCACAAACAGTAATATCTCCACATAGCAAGGTGCAATTCTGAAATTTTTTGCTTTTTCCTGCTAATCCTAGAATGATAAAGAAGATTCAAAGAGAGTGAGATGCCAGCTCCTTTCATTCAGTCAGTAGCTTCAAACATTTCTGGTATATGAAAAACATGTTTTTCAATGGCAAAAATCAATGAATATTGTAAATGCACAAACAGTAATATCTCCACATTGCACGGTGCAATTCTGAAATTTTTAGCTTTTTCCTGTTAATCCTAGCATGATAAAGAAGATTCAAAGAGAGTGAGATGCCAGCTCCTTTCATTCAGTCAGTAGCTTCAAACATTTCTGGTATATGAAAAACATGTTTTTCAATGGCAAAAATCAATGAATATTGTAAATGCACAAACAGTAATATCTCCACATTGCAAGGTGCAATTCTGAAATTTTTTGCTTTTTCCTGTTAATCCTAGCATGATAAAGAAGATTCAAAGAGAGTGAGATGCCAGCTCCTTTCATTCAGTCAGTAGCTTCAAACATTTCTGGTATATGAAAAACATGTTTTTCAATGGCAAAAATCAATGAATATTGTAAATGCACAAACAGTAATATCTCCACATTGCAAGGTGCAATTCTGAAATTTTTTGCTTTTTCCTGCTAATCCTAGCATGATAAAGAAGATTCAAAGAGAGTGAGATGCCAGCTCCTTTCATTCAGTCAGTAGCTTCAAACATTTCTGGTATATGAAAAACATGTTTTTCAATGGCAAAAATCAATGAATATTGTAAATGCACAAACAGTAATATCTCCACATTGCACGGTGCAATTCTGAAATTTTTAGCTTTTTCCTGTTAATCCTAGCATGATAAAGAAGATTCAAAGAGAGTGAGATGCCAGCTCCTTTCATTCAGTCAGTAGCTTCAAACATTTCTGGACGTTTTTCAATGGCAAAAATCAATGAATTTTGTAAATGCACAAACAGTAATATCTCCACATTGCAAGGTGCAATTCTGAAATTTTTTGCTTTTTCCTGTTAATCCTAGCATGATAAAGAAGATTCAAAGAGAGTGAGATGCCAGCTCCTTTCATTCAGTCAGTAGCTTCAAACATTTCTGGTATATGAAAAACATGTTTTTCAATGGCAAAAATCAATGAATATTGTAAATGCACAAACAGTAATATCTCCACATTGCAAGGTGCAATTCTGAAATTTTTTGCTTTTTCCTGTTAATCCTAGCATGATAAAGAAGATTCAAAGAGAGTGAGATGCCAGCTCCTTTCATTCAGTCAGTAGCTTCAAACATTTCTGGTATATGAAAAACATGTTTTTCAATGGCAAAAATCAATGAATATTGTAAATGCACAAACAGTAATATCTCCACATTGCAAGGTGCAATTCTGAAATTTTTTGCTTTTTCCTGCTAATCCTAGCATGATAAAGAAGATTCAAAGAGAGTGAGATGCCAGCTCCTTTCATTCAGTCAGTAGCTTCAAACATTTCTGGTATATGAAAAACATGTTTTTCAATGGCAAAAATCAATGAATATTGTAAATGCACAAACAGTAATATCTCCACATTGCAAGGTGCAATTCTGAAATTTTTTGCTTTTTCCTGCTAATCCTAGCATGATAAAGAAGATTCAAAGAGAGTGAGATGCCAGCTCCTTTCATTCAGTCAGTAGCTTCAAACATTTCTGGTATATGAAAAACATGTTTTTCAATGGCAAAAATCAATGAATATTGTAAATGCACAAACAGTAATATCTCCACATAGCAAGGTGCAATTCTGAAATTTTTTGCTTTTTCCTGCTAATCCTAGAATGATAAAGAAGATTCAAAGAGAGTGAGATGCCAGCTCCTTTCATTCAGTCAGTAGCTTCAAACATTTCTGGTATATGAAAAACATGTTTTTCAATGGCAAAAATCAATGAATATTGTAAATGCACAAACAGTAATATCTCCACATTGCACGGTGCAATTCTGAAATTTTTAGCTTTTTCCTGTTAATCCTAGCATGATAAAGAAGATTCAAAGAGAGTGAGATGCCAGCTCCTTTCATTCAGTCAGTAGCTTCAAACATTTCTGGTATATGAAAAACATGTTTTTCAATGGCAAAAATCAGTGAATATTGTAAATGCACAAACAGTAATATCTCCACATTGCAAGGTGCAATTCTGAAATTTTTTGCTTTTTCCTGTTAATCCTAGCATGATAAAGAAGATTCAAAGAGAGTGAGATGCCAGCTCCTTTCATTCAGTCAGTAGCTTCAAACATTTCTGGTATATGAAAAACATGTTTTTCAATGGCAAAAATCAATGAATATTGTAAATGCACAAACAGTAATATCTCCACATTGCAAGGTGCAATTCTGAAATTTTTTGCTTTTTCCTGCTAATCCTAGCATGATAAAGAAGATTCAAAGAGAGTGAGATGCCAGCTCCTTTCATTCAGTCAGTAGCTTCAAACATTTCTGGTATATGAAAAACATGTTTTTCAATGGCAAAAATCAATGAATATTGTAAATGCACAAACAGTAATATATCCACATTGCACGGTGCAATTCTGAAATTTTTAGCTTTTTCCTGTTAATCCTAGCATGATAAAGAAGATTCAAAGAGAGTGAGATGCCAGCTCCTTTCATTCAGTCAGTAGCTTCAAACATTTCTGGACGTTTTTCAATGGCAAAAATCAATGAATATTGTAAATGCACAAACAGTAATATCTCCACATTGCACGGTGCAATTCTGAAATTTTTAGCTTTTTCCTGTTAATCCTAGCATGATAAAGAAGATTCAAAGAGAGTGAGATGCCAGCTCCTTTCATTCAGTCAGTAGCTTCAAACATTTCTGGTATATGAAAAACATGTTTTTCAATGGCAAAAATCAATGAATATTGTAAATGCACAAACAGTAATATCTCCACATTGCAAGGTGCAATTCTGAAATTTTTTGCTTTTTCCTGCTAATCCTAGCATGATAAAGAAGATTCAAAGAGAGTGAGATGCCAGCTCCTTTCATTCAGTCAGTAGCTTCAAACATTTCTGGTATATGAAAAACATGTTTTTCAATGGCAAAAATCAATGAATATTGTAAATGCACAAACAGTAATATCTCCACATTGCACGGTGCAATTCTGAAATTTTTAGCTTTTTCCTGTTAATCCTAGCATGATAAAGAAGATTCAAAGAGAGTGAGATGCCAGCTCCTTTCATTCAGTCAGTAGCTTCAAACATTTCTGGTATATGAAAAACATGTTTTTCAATGGCAAAAATCAATGAATATTGTAAATGCACAAACAGTAATATCTCCACATTGCAAGGTGCAATTCTGAAATTTTTTGCTTTTTCCTGCTAATCCTAGCATGATAAAGAAGATTCAAAGAGAGTGAGATGCCAGCTCCTTTCATTCAGTCAGTAGCTTCAAACATTTCTGGTATATGAAAAACATGTTTTTCAATGGCAAAAATCAATGAATATTGTAAATGCACAAACAGTAATATCTCCACATTGCACGGTGCAATTCTGAAATTTTTAGCTTTTTCCTGTTAATCCTAGCATGATAAAGAAGATTCAAAGAGAGTGAGATGCCAGCTCCTTTCATTCAGTCAGTAGCTTCAAACATTTCTGGTATATGAAAAACATGTTTTTCAATGGCAAAAATCAATGAATATTGTAAATGCACAAACAGTAATATCTCCACATTGCAAGGTGCAATTCTGAAATTTTTTGCTTTTTCCTGTTAATCCTAGCATGATAAAGAAGATTCAAAGAGAGTGAGATGCCAGCTCCTTTCATTCAGTCAGTAGCTTCAAACATTTCTGGTATATGAAAAACATGTTTTTCAATGGCAAAAATCAATGAATATTGTAAATGCACAAACAGTAATATCTCCACATTGCAAGGTGCAATTCTGAAATTTTTTGCTTTTTCCTGCTAATCCTAGCATGATAAAGAAGATTCAAAGAGAGTGAGATGCCAGCTCCTTTCATTCAGTCAGTAGCTTCAAACATTTCTGGTATATGAAAAACATGTTTTTCAATGGCAAAAATCAATTAATATTGTAAATGCACAAACAGTAATATCTCCACATTGCACGGTGCAATTCTGAAATTTTTAGCTTTTTCCTGTTAATCCTAGCATGATAAAGAAGATTCAAAGAGAGTGAGATGCCAGCTCCTTTCATTCAGTCAGTAGCTTCAAACATTTCTGGTATATGAAAAACATGTTTTTCAATGGCAAAAATCAATGAATATTGTAAATGCACAAACAGTAATATCTCCACATTGCAAGGTGCAATTCTGAAATTTTTTGCTTTTTCCTGCTAATCCTAGCATGATAAAGAAGATTCAAAGAGAGTGAGATGCCAGCTCCTTTCATTCAGTCAGTAGCTTCAAACATTTCTGGTATATGAAAAACATGTTTTTCAATGGCAAAAATCAATGAATATTGTAAATGCACAAACAGTAATATCTCCACATTGCACGGTGCAATTCTGAAATTTTTAGCTTTTTCCTGTTAATCCTAGCATGATAAAGAAGATTCAAAGAGAGTGAGATGCCAGCTCCTTTCATTCAGTCAGTAGCTTCAAACATTTCTGGTATATGAAAAACATGTTTTTCAATGGCAAAAATCAATGAATATTGTAAATGCACAAACAGTAATATCTCCACATTGCAAGGTGCAATTCTGAAATTTTTTGCTTTTTCCTGTTAATCCTAGCATGATAAAGAAGATTCAAAGAGAGTGAGATGCCAGCTCCTTTCATTCAGTCAGTAGCTTCAAACATTTCTGGTATATGAAAAACATGTTTTTCAATGGCAAAAATCAATGAATATTGTAAATGCACAAACAGTAATATCTCCACATTGCAAGGTGCAATTCTGAAATTTTTTGCTTTTTCCTGCTAATCCTAGCATGATAAAGAAGATTCAAAGAGAGTGAGATGCCAGCTCCTTTCATTCAGTCAGTAGCTTCAAACATTTCTGGTATATGAAAAACATGTTTTTCAATGGCAAAAATCAATGAATATTGTAAATGCACAAACAGTAATATCTCCACATTGCACGGTGCAATTCTGAAATTTTTAGCTTTTTCCTGTTAATCCTAGCATGATAAAGAAGATTCAAAGAGAGTGAGATGCCAGCTCCTTTCATTCAGTCAGTAGCTTCAAACATTTCTGGTATATGAAAAACATGTTTTTCAATGGCAAAAATCAATGAATATTGTAAATGCACAAACAGTAATATCTCCACATTGCAAGGTGCAATTCTGAAATTTTTTGCTTTTTCCTGCTAATCCTAGCATGATAAAGAAGATTCAAAGAGAGTGAGATGCCAGCTCCTTTCATTCAGTCAGTAGCTTCAAACATTTCTGGTATATGAAAAACATGTTTTTCAATGGCAAAAATCAATGAATATTGTAAATGCACAAACAGTAATATCTCCACATTGCACGGTGCAATTCTGAAATTTTTAGCTTTTTCCTGTTAATCCTAGCATGATAAAGAAGATTCAAAGAGAGTGAGATGCCAGCTCCTTTCATTCAGTCAGTAGCTTCAAACATTTCTGGTATATGAAAAACATGTTTTTCAATGGCAAAAATCAATGAATATTGTAAATGCACAAACAGTAATATCTCCACATTGCAAGGTGCAATTCTGAAATTTTTTGCTTTTTCCTGTTAATCCTAGCATGATAAAGAAGATTCAAAGAGAGTGAGATGCCAGCTCCTTTCATTCAGTCAGTAGCTTCAAACATTTCTGGTATATGAAAAACATGTTTTTCAATGGCAAAAATCAATGAATATTGTAAATGCACAAACAGTAATATCTCCACATTGCAAGGTGCAATTCTGAAATTTTTTGCTTTTTCCTGCTAATCCTAGCATGATAAAGAAGATTCAAAGAGAGTGAGATGCCAGCTCCTTTCATTCAGTCAGTAGCTTCAAACATTTCTGGTATATGAAAAACATGTTTTTCAATGGCAAAAATCAATGAATATTGTAAATGCACAAACAGTAATATCTCCACATTGCACGGTGCAATTCTGAAATTTTTAGCTTTTTCCTGTTAATCCTAGCATGATAAAGAAGATTCAAAGAGAGTGAGATGCCAGCTCCTTTCATTCAGTCAGTAGCTTCAAGCATTTCTGGTATATGAAAAACATGTTTTTCAATGGCAAAAATCAATGAATATTGTAAATGCACAAACAGTAATATCTCCACATTGCAAGGTGCAATTCTGAAATTTTTTGCTTTTTCCTGCTAATCCTAGCATGATAAAGAAGATTCAAAGAGAGTGAGATGCCAGCTCCTTTCATTCAGTCAGTAGCTTCAAACATTTCTGGTATATGAAAAACATGTTTTTCAATGGCAAAAATCAATGAATATTGTAAATGCACAAACAGTAATATCTCCACATTGCACGGTGCAATTCTGAAATTTTTAGCTTTTTCCTGTTAATCCTAGCATGATAAAGAAGATTCAAAGAGAGTGAGATGCCAGCTCCTTTCATTCAGTCAGTAGCTTCAAACATTTCTGGTATATGAAAAACATGTTTTTCAATGGCAAAAATCAATGAATATTGTAAATGCACAAACAGTAATATCTCCACATTGCAAGGTGCAATTCTGAAATTTTTTGCTTTTTCCTGTTAATCCTAGCATGATAAAGAAGATTCAAAGAGAGTGAGATGCCAGCTCCTTTCATTCAGTCAGTAGCTTCAAACATTTCTGGTATATGAAAAACATGTTTTTCAATGGCAAAAATCAATGAATATTGTAAATGCACAAACAGTAATATCTCCACATTGCAAGGTGCAATTCTGAAATTTTTTGCTTTTTCCTGCTAATCCTAGCATGATAAAGAAGATTCAAAGAGAGTGAGATGCCAGCTCCTTTCATTCAGTCAGTAGCTTCAAACATTTCTGGTATATGAAAAACATGTTTTTCAATGGCAAAAATCAATGAATATTGTAAATGCACAAACAGTAATATCTCCACATTGCACGGTGCAATTCTGAAATTTTTAGCTTTTTCCTGTTAATCCTAGCATGATAAAGAAGATTCAAAGAGAGTGAGATGCCAGCTCCTTTCATTCAGTCAGTAGCTTCAAACATTTCTGGTATATGAAAAACATGTTTTTCAATGGCAAAAATCAATGAATATTGTAAATGCACAAACAGTAATATCTCCACATTGCAAGGTGCAATTCTGAAATTTTTTGCTTTTTCCTGCTAATCCTAGCATGATAAAGAAGATTCAAAGAGAGTGAGATGCCAGCTCCTTTCATTCAGTCAGTAGCTTCAAACATTTCTGGTATATGAAAAACATGTTTTTCAATGGCAAAAATCAATGAATATTGTAAATGCACAAACAGTAATATCTCCACATTGCACGGTGCAATTCTGAAATTTTTAGCTTTTTCCTGTTAATTCTAGCATGATAAAGAAGATTCAAAGAGAGTGAGATGCCAGCTCCTTTCATTCAGTCAGTAGCTTCAAACATTTCTGGTATATGAAAAACATGTTTTTCAATGGCAAAAATCAATGAATATTGTAAATGCACAAACAGTAATATCTCCACATTGCAAGGTGCAATTCTGAAATTTTTTGCTTTTTCCTGCTAATCCTAGCATGATAAAGAAGATTCAAAGAGAGTGAGATGCCAGCTCCTTTCATTCAGTCAGTAGCTTCAAACATTTCTGGTATATGAAAAACATGTTTTTCAATGGCAAAAATCAATGAATATTGTAAATGCACAAACAGTAATATCTCCACATTGCACGGTGCAATTCTGAAATTTTTAGCTTTTTCCTGTTAATCCTAGCATGATAAAGAAGATTCAAAGAGAGTGAGATGCCAGCTCCTTTCATTCAGTCAGTAGCTTCAAACATTTCTGGACGTTTTTCAATGGCAAAAATCAATGAATATTGTAAATGCACAAACAGTAATATCTCCACATTGCAAGGTGCAATTCTGAAATTTTTTGCTTTTTCCTGTTAATCCTAGCATGATAAAGAAGATTCAAAGAGAGTGAGATGCCAGCTCCTTTCATTCAGTCAGTAGCTTCAAACATTTCTGGTATATGAAAAACATGTTTTTCAATGGCAAAAATCAATGAATATTGTAAATGCACAAACAGTAATATCTCCACATTGCAAGGTGCAATTCTGAAATTTTTTGCTTTTTCCTGTTAATCCTAGCATGATAAAGAAGATTCAAAGAGAGTGAGATGCCAGCTCCTTTCATTCAGTCAGTAGCTTCAAACATTTCTGGTATATGAAAAACATGTTTTTCAATGGCAAAAATCAATGAATATTGTAAATGCACAAACAGTAATATCTCCACATTGCAAGGTGCAATTCTGAAATTTTTTGCTTTTTCCTGCTAATCCTAGCATGATAAAGAAGATTCAAAGAGAGTGAGATGCCAGCTCCTTTCAATCAGTCAGTAGCTTCAAACATTTCTGGTATATGAAAAACATGTTTTTCAATGGCAAAAATCAATGAATATTGTAAATGCACAAACAGTAATATCTTCACATTGCACGGTGCAATTCTGAAATTTTTAGCTTTTTCCTGTTAATCCTAGCATGATAAAGAAGATTCAAAGAGAGTGAGATGCCAGCTCCTTTCATTCAGTCAGTAGCTTCAAACATTTCTGGTATATGAAAAACATGTTTTTCAATGGCAAAAATCAATGAATATTGTAAATGCACAAACAGTAATATCTCCACATTGCAAGGTGCAATTCTGAAATTGTTTGCTTTTTCCTGCTAATCCTAGCATGATAAAGAAGATTCAAAGAGTGAGATGCCAGCTCCTTTCATTCAGTCAGTAGCTTCAAACATTTCTGGTATATGAAAAACATGTTTTTCAATGGCAAAAATCAATGAATATTGTAAATACACAAACAGTAATATCTCCACATTGCAAGGTGCAATTCTGAAATTTTTTGCTTTTTCCTGCTAATCCTAGCATGATAAAGAAGATTCAAAGAGAGTGAGATGCCAGCTCCTTTCATTCAGTCAGTAGCTTCAAACATTTCTGGACGTTTTTCAATGGCAAAAATCAATGAATATTGTAAATGCACAAACAGTAATATCTCCACATTGCAAGGTGCAATTCTGAAATTTTTTGCTTTTTCCTGTTAATCCTAGCATGATAAAGAAGATTCAAAGAGAGTGAGATGCCAGCTCCTTTCATTCAGTCAGTAGCTTCAAACATTTCTGGTATATGAAAAACATGTTTTTCAATGGCAAAAATCAATGAATATTGTAAATGCACAAACAGTAATATCTCCACATTGCAAGGTGCAATTCTGAAATTTTTTGCTTTATCCTGCTAATCCTAGCATGATAAAGAAGATTCAAAGAGAGTGAGATGCCAGCTCCTTTCATTCAGTCAGTAGCTTCAAACATTTCTGGTATATGAAAAACATGTTTTTCAATGGCAAAAATCAATGAATATTGTAAATGCACAAACAGTAATATCTCCACATTGCAAGGTGCAATTCTGAAATTTTTTGCTTTTTCCTGCTAATCCTAGCATGATAAAGAAGATTCAAAGAGAGTGAGATGCCAGCTCCTTTCATTCAGTCAGTAGCTTCAAACATTTCTGGTATATGAAAAACATGTTTTTCAATGGCAAAAATCAATGAATATTGTAAATGCACAAACAGTAATACCTCCACATTGCACGGTGCAATTCTGAAATTTTTAGCTTTTTCCTGTTAATCCTAGCATGATAAAGAAGATTCAAAGAGAGTGAGATGCCAGCTCCTTTCATTCAGTCAGTAGCTTCAAACATTTCTGGTATATGAAAAACATGTTTTTCAATGGCAAAAATCAATGAATATTGTAAATGCACAAACAGTAATATCTCCACATTGCAAGGTGCAATTCTGAAATTTTTTGCTTTTTCCTGCTAATCCTAGCATGATAAAGAAGATTCAAAGAGAGTGAGATGCCAGCTCCTTTCATTCAGTCAGTAGCTCCAAACATTTCTGGTATATGAAAAACATGTTTTTCAATGGCAAAAATCAATGAATATTGTAAATGCACAAACAGTAATATCTCCACATTGCACGGTGCAATTCTGAAATTTTTAGCTTTTTCCTGTTAATCCTAGCATGATAAAGAAGATTCAGAGAGTGAGATGCCAGCTCCTTTCATTCAGTCAGTAGCTTCAAACATTTCTGGTATATGAAAAACATGTTTTTCAATGGCAAAAATCAATGAATATTGTAAATGCACAAACAGTAATATCTCCACATTGCAAGGTGCAATTCTGAAATTTTTTGCTTTTTCCTGCTAATCCTAGCATGATAAAGAAGATTCAAAGAGAGTGAGATGCCAGCTCCTTTCATTCAGTCAGTAGCTTCAAACATTTCTGGACGTTTTTCAATGGCAAAAATCAATGAATATTGTAAATGCACAAACAGTAATATCTCCACATTGCAAGGTGCAAATCTGAAATTTTTTGCTTTTTCCTGCTAATCCTAGCATGATAAAGAAGATTCAAAGAGAGTGAGATGCCAGCTCCTTTCATTCAGTCAGTAGCTTCAAACATTTCTGGACGTTTTTCAATGGCAAAAATCAATGAATATTGTAAATGCACAAACAGTAATATCTCCACATTGCAAGGTGCAATTCTGAAATTTTTTTGCTTTTTCCTGTTAATCCTAGCATGATAAAGAAGATTCAAAGAGAGTGAGATGCCAGCTCCTTTCATTCAGTCAGTAGCTTCAAACATTTCTGGTATATGAAAAACATGTTTTTCAATGGCAAAAATCAATGAATATTGTAAATGCACAAACAGTAATATCTCCACATTGCAAGGTGCAATTCTGAAATTTTTTGCTTTATCCTGCTAATCCTAGCATGATAAAGAAGAATCAAAGAGAGTGAGATGCCAGCTCCTTTCATTCAGTCAGTAGCTTCAAACATTTCTGGTATATGAAAAACATGTTTTTCAATGGCAAAAATCAATGAATATTGTAAATGCACAAACAGTAATATCTCCACATTGCAAGGTGCAATTCTGAAATTTTTTGCTTTTTCCTGCTAATCCTAGCATGATAAAGAAGATTCAAAGAGAGTGAGATGCCAGCTCCTTTCATTCAGTCAGTAGCTTCAAACATTTCTGGTATATGAAAAACATGTTTTTCAATGGCAAAAATCAATGAATATTGTAAATGCACAAACAGTAATATCTCCACATTGCAAGGTGCAATTCTGAAATTTTTTGCTTTTTCCTGTTAATCCTAGCATGATAAAGAAGATTCAAAGAGAGTGAGATGCCAGCTCCTTTCATTCAGTCAGTAGCTTCAAACATTTCTGGTATATGAAAAACATGTTTTTCAATGGCAAAAATCAATGAATATTGTAAATGCACAAACAGTAATATCTCCACATTGCAAGGTGCAATTCTGAAATTTTTTGCTTTTTCCTGTTAATCCTAGCATGATAAAGAAGATTCAAAGAGAGTGAGATGCCAGCTCCTTTCATTCAGTCAGTAGCTTCAAACATTTCTGGTATATGAAAAACATGTTTTTCAATGGCAAAAATCAATGAATATTGTAAATGTACAAACAGTAATATCTCCACATTGCAAGGTGCAATTCTGAAATTTTTTGCTTTTTCCTGCTAATCCTAGCATGATAAAGAAGATTCAAAGAGAGTGAGATGCCAGCTCCTTTCATTCAGTCAGTAGCTTCAAACATTTCTGGTATATGAAAAACATGTTTTTCAATGGCAAA
>NW_027368008.1:0-52993 GCF_046119375.1 Phyllobates terribilis | reverse complement strand
AGGAGCTTGATTTGTGTGATATGGGATGTGTTGGAGCAACTTCTACATGAAATCGGGGATGTATTGTGAGATGTGTGCTTCGACAACGGTTTGATTGTGGGCTTTGTTCGCATGCTTTCTGGCCAAAATTCCCAAATGTGACAATCTCCAACTTTCCAAGGCTGCATTCAGATCATGCACTTTTGTGCTTCAACTTGATGCGCACTCCTCGTCGTTTGACAGGAAAATGAAACTTTTTAGGTTCGAGTCTCTCTGTCTTTCAAATTCAAATTGTCGTGATATTGTTTTATCTTCTTGGCAGGAACTTTGCGACTCTCCCGCCGGAAAAAATTGATATGTGCGCGACGAATCTATCTTCTTGGATGGCGGTTGAGTTTCGTGGTTGGAAGAAGAAAAACTCGACTCTTGAAGCTAAAATTAATTCCTGGCGGCATCTTCCCCCGGATGCTACTGCTCTGGCACAATGCCGACTTTGTATGAACAACTTGAGAGGCTTAAAGGTGAGGAGGGAGGAATTTTGGTACATTTAGTGGTGACAAGAATACACCATATTTCCACCATAAAGCTTCCCAAAGGCAGTCTTCTAACCAAATTTAAGGTTTATTTGATTTTGATAGGGTTTGGTGCACCGAAGAGGAGGACATTGAGAGTGAAATCATGTCTTTCTATGAAAAGCTTTTTTTCTAAGGAAACACCTTGTGATCTGGATGTTGCATTGTGAATGTCCCGCAACGTGTGTCTCCCCTTTTGTTTCCTGATCTTGATAGGGTCCCCAAGCTTGAGTAGATAGACATTGCTCTTTCAAATGCACCCGACTAAGGTGCATGGGATCGATGGCATGCATGCACTGTTCTTCAAGCGGTTCTGGGATATTGTGGGTTCTGATGTTGTTTGCTACATTCAAAGATGGTGGGGGGGGGGGGGGGGGGGGGGGGGGGGAGGTGGATCTTTATGACATTAACCATACTGTTGTGACTCTCATTCCAAAGATTAAGGATCCGACTACTATTGGGAATTACAAACCTATTAGCCTATGTACGGTTTTGTACAAGCTAGCTTCTAAAACTTTGGCAAACTGCCTAAAACCTCTATTGGGAGTTATTGTAAGCGAAGCACGGGGTGCTTTTATACCTTCTCGACTCATTATTAATAATGTACGCATTTCTTTTTAGGCTTTCCATCATATGAAGAACAAGGGTTCGGGCGTGGCAGATGGTTTGGTCTTAACCTGGATATGATGAAAGCGTATGAAAGAGTAGAGTGCATCTTTCTCAAAAGTCTGCTTCAAAAACTTGAGTTTTCAAATACCTGGGTTTGCCAGGTTATGAACTGTCTTGAGTCGGTTTCTTTCTCCTTCAAGTTTAATGGTGGAATATGTGGCATGGTTGTTCCATCTTGTGGTTTGCGGCAAGGCTGTCCCCTATCGCCATGTCTTTTCATCCTTTTGTGCTGAAGGCTTCCCTCTATGCTTTAGAATGCAGTGGTCTCGAACTTGATCCATGGTATCTGAGTAAGTCGGGTCGTTCCTCCTATCTCGTACATCCTCTTTACTAATGACAGTTTGCTATTTGTTAAGGCTAGTCTCACGGAATACTCGTTTTTAACTGATTTATTCTGTTTGTGTGAGAGAGCATCGTGACAGAAAATTATTATGACTAGGTCTGAGATTTGATTTAGCAATCATGTTCCAAGCTATAAGTGAAGGGAGATTTTTAGTTTCTGAAGGTCAGTGAAATCAACCGGTATTCGAAATACCTCTACCTTCCTACCATAGTCGGGCACTCTAAGAAAGCGATGTTTGCGGCCCTCGAGAGAAAATATGGAAGAAATGTCATTGTTGGAAGGAGAAGTTCCTCTCCCAGGTTGGTAGAGAAACAATGATTAGGTCGGTTTTGCAATTAATTCCCATTTATGTGATGAACATCTTCCATGTACCGATAAACTTGATTGATGAGATTGATGCTATGTTGGCTCGTTTTTGGTAAGGTGTTCGAGGAATGTAAGGTTCATTGGAAATCTTGGGAGTCTTTTTTTGAGCCTAAGGATAGAGGTGGAATGGGTTTCTGGAATCTGCATATTTTTAACGACAACCTCCTTGCTAAGAAAGGATGGAGGTTGCTCCACAATCCTTTGTCGCTCGCTGCAAGGGTTTTGAAGGCGCACTACTATTGTTTCTCGGATTTTTTGAAGGCTCCGATTGGTAATCACCCACGCTATACTTGGTCAAGCATATAAGAGAATTGTTAATCGAAGGGTTATTTAGAAAGTGGGATCGGACATGTCTATTCTGGTTTACTCAGTGTGGATTCAGGATGCTGGTGGCTACATGAGTCCTATTCAAGTGCAACGGATAACAAGATGTTTGTCTCTGAATTCATCAATCATGAAGATCGCGCGCGAAAGTGAGATCTAATTTCACTTTATTTGGACCATGTTGATGTTCCTCTTATTCATGGTATTCCACTTTCTCGTTATGGGTATTTGAATTTGCAGGGATGGAATTTCTCGAAAGAGAGAATTTATATGGTCAAAACAGGATATTGGATTGGAGCTATGGCGGGAAGCGAGGTGGAGCCGATACAAAGCTCGAAGCAGGCGAGATGGCGTGCAATCTAGAAGCTTCATGTTCCACCAAAACTCATAACCTTCATGTGGCACATTTTATCAAACTCCTTGGCAATCAAGACGAAACTCTTCCGTCGGACTATCCAGCATGCGTTGTTCCACTGCCCTTCTTTCTCAGGTGTATGGGATTGATCTAACATGCGTGACAAGATAATATCTGATCAACACCATAATTTACATGAACTGGTGGATGATGTTCTGTAGACAATGGGTACTCCAACTATTGAGTCGTTATTAATCGGATGTGGACGACTTAGAATGTGCGAAATCAATAATTGTTTTGTGCACGGTGATGGCAAGGGGGGTTCCTTGTTGGTTGGTCTTTGCAAACTGGTGCATGATATAAGTCTTTCAACATTAATTCAGCTGCAAGTGTATCTGCTTTTCCTCCTATCTTTGTTCGGCACTGGTGTAAACCTCCTCTCGGGTTTTTCAAGATTAATACGGATGTTGCGTTGTTGGGGAATAATCCAGTCGAGCTTGGCTCTGTAATTCGTGACGCGGAAGGTCAACTGCGACTTTAGGTGTTTCACATATCTTCTGCACACAGAACGTCCTCCGTACCGAGGCTTTGGCCTATGCTTTTGGTTTGCGTTTTGCCTTATCCCTGGGGTTTGATAGTGTCCTGGCTGAGTTGGAAAACTTGCTTTTTGATCAATGCCATCATTCCGATCAGGCTACTTGCTCCTATAATGGCACCGTCCTTGATGAAATTCGGTCTCATATATCCCAATTTGCTTATTGTTCTTGCAATCATCTTTATAAGGGATGGTAATACCATAACACATTTTGTTGCGCATTTGATGCCCCTAAAGATGTCGAATTCGTTTTTGTAATGGCTTTCCTCCTAGTATCGTTACACTAGCGGAGTTTGATTAATATAACAAGCTATGATTGGGTTTCAAAAAAAATATATAATATGAGTGTTAAAATATTGTAAATCTTTCTTTTAAGGTCAATTTTGGCCCTAAATAATAGATTTTAGCTATTAAGACTTTTTTATAACAAACTATGAAAGCTTATATGTTCCAAAGAACTTAAGGTTTAATAAAAGTATTTAGTAATGAAATGGTATATTTAAATTGTACTATCAATGTTATTTGCAGAGTACTTATCTAGTAATTTGGGATGTCAAAGTCAAGCTTATGCCAATATTAATTAAAAACACAAATACACACAAGCATTGTAATTCTAATCCCTATCTTTACTGAATTTGAATTTTTTAAATTATCGTAGGTGTCTAGGTATGGATGTTAAAAAATTAAAATATTTATAATATAATGTTGAACCATTTTATATTTAGATCAGAATATTTATAAAGGAGTTACGTTATGTGAATCTCGTGAATTACTTTTTATGTGTTATTGGACACTTATCTCTATTCATTGCATTAACTCAAATATATTGTATAATTTAACACGTTATAACATTTATGTTAATAATAGCACACCATTGATGATCTTTGATGGACATGTATATGCATAAAAACATGTTGAAATAAGGTGTATTGCGTGAGAAACACATACTCGGAAGGTTATCTGAAATTGTTTCCAACAAAAAACGTTACTTCAAGAAAATAAATCAATAAGAAATTACACAATAAATTCCAATGCAGAAATCAACCAATACAAATCAAGAAATATATTTTATGCAGCAAGCTTTACAGAACAAATACACAAACAATAGAAAACTACCTTCACATACGAGACAAGAGTATCACGTTATTATACATTACGTTTCAGATCGACATTTATTATATTTCCCCCCTTTTTAAATATAATCCTTATCTTAGTATATAGATCGAAGTAGAATAAAATATTTATATTTATACAACAGTTGGCGTTGTCTTTCCGTAGCAGAAGTTTCTCAATTCTCTCTTCATTTATCACAATCCCCTGTCAAACCCTAGTTATTTTCCCTCTCAGTTACAATCTCTCAGTCACTCATCCATTCCATTTCTGCTCGATCTGTGAAGATGGATCCGAGTCCGAAATCATACCCGGTTGTGAACTTCGTGCTATCGCGTCTAACCTCACTCAGATCCAAATCCGACTCACCGGAATCCGGATTCGACATCGAGCAACCACCGCCACCTTCGGAATCTGATGAAGCTCCCTTTGTCGACCCGCTGGTGGAGCAGATGCCGTATTTGAAGGACCCGAAGGTGATAGCTGAGATGTCCAAGGTGGTGACGGAGATCTCGCAGACTCGGTCTGTACTCGAGGCGCTCGGCGATCGTCCCGATCATGAGACTGTTGATAAGGCGAAGGAGAAGATGGCGGAGATCGACTCGAAGCTTGCTCTTCAGCTCGAGGAGATGGCTCTGCGACAGAGGCCGTCGGAAGTGAGTTTAGACGATTGGGAGTCGCATCTTGCGGATAAGAAGGAGGAGAGGAGGGAAGCAGCGGAGAAGGAGAAGGCGTTGTATAGATCGATTATACAGTTGGAGGATATGCACTTGGAGTATGCGAAGCTGTTGAAGGATGCGGAGAAGAGGTTGATGAAGATTTATGAAGTTGCGGCGTCTAGAGCTGTGGATAGGGCGGGAAAGGGAGTGGTGGAGGATGAAGACGGCGTGGATGAGGGGCCGAGCGAGGAGGTGAATGATGATGTTGTTGGTATTCTGCGGAAGAATGCATCCGGTGGGGATGTAAACCGTGTGGATTTGTCAGGCAAGAGGTTGAGGTTCTTGCCTGAAGCGTTTGGGAAGATTCGGGGTCTTGTTGTGCTCAATCTATCGAATAATCAGCTACAGGTTCGATTCTTTGACTTTCTATTTTGGCTTTTGTAGTTTATGATTATGATCTGTTTCTATTTCTGGCAATAGATTGGGATGTTCTTGATTCGAATTATTGCTGTTCTAGCCTGGTTTGCTAAGGCAAGATTTAGGATAGATTGAATCATGAAAGTGCTTCGAGGATTCAGAAAGTGAATTTTTATATTGCAATCATTTTGATCTGCTCTCTCATGGATGAGCCTCTTTTCTAAATTGTGCAATCATCTATCATGTTGTTCAGGAAGATATGTTTCCATGCATCTATTGGTGCTCAAGTTCATCTTGATTCTTAAGTGAGCTCATTGACATAAATACAGTGATCTGAAAACCTTCTGTTTGGAAGCTGTAGTTAGTTTAGATATCAGCTCAAATCCTTTTGTTGCTTGCCAATATTTATAAAACCTATTGCATCACACACTGCACCTCTCTTTTCTAGTAATTCTACTATTATTCAGACTGTGATGCTGTTATCATTATTTGATCTAGGTTTTTCTTTTCTTCTGCCTTTTTTTTTTGTCTGGGGAAGAATATGATACATGTATAACTATTAGGTGAAGTCTTCAAGATGTTTATCTGAGTTTATGTTTTTTGTGGCTTGACTTCAATTTTTGACGTGTCTTCATCTACTTCTATTTTAGTCAATTAGTTATGACTTGATTATTATTATTTAATGAAGCCATATTAGTGCTCTCCTATAACACCAATCAGGCACTAATCTTGCATTTGGTATTGTTTAAAGCCTGCAACTGTGAATAATTCAGCATGCATTGTTTTTCTTCTTTGTTTCTGAGACTAAAGAAATATGGTTTCTGTTACATTTTGAATCACCTTCTGTTTGCTGTTATCATTATCTGATTTAGTTTCTTCTTTTCTTCTGCCTTTTTTTTGTCTGGGGAAGAATATTATACACTTTAAACTGTTAGGTGAGGTCTTCAAGATGTTTATCTGCATTTCTTAAATTACATATGTTAAAGTTTATTTTTTGTGGGTTGACTTCAATTTTTGGCATGGCTTCATCTGCTTCTATTTTAGTCAATTAGTTCTGACTTGATTATTATTATTCAATGAAGCCATATTAGTGCTTTCCTTTAAAACCAGTCAGGCACTAATCTTGCATTTGGTATTTTTTAAAGCCTGCAACTGTGGATAATGAATAATTCAGCATGCATCTCTTGTTTTTCTTCTTTGTTTTTGAGATTATAATAATGATTTCTGTTATAACCTTCTTTTTTCCGGTGCATTGAACACTTCATTAACAAACATCTATTATATAATTTATATTTTTGCATGGTCATTATACTATGAAAGTTTATCAGTCTATTGATTTCCAGAATATACTATATCTTTTTAATGTGATTTGATTAACTGTTCTTCTCTAAAATCAATGTATAAATTCATGTTCTAGGGGTTTTGTTTCAGGAACAAGATTCCTTTGAACTGAGTTGAGTTGGCGAGAGTCTCAAAATTATGTGATATGATTATCTTGATGTCTAATTGTCATAATTGATATCCATAGTCCTTAACTCTTGTATTTCTGTGCAATTCTATGAGTCAATCTTCCAAGTTTCTTTAACTTGTGATGTCTGTTGACCGATCAGGCAATACCAGATTCTGTTGCTGGCTTAGAAAGCCTCGAGGAGCTAAATATTTCTTCCAATCTCTTGGAATCATTGCCAGATTCCATTGGATTATTAACCAACTTGAAGATTCTCAATGTCTCTGGGAACAAACTAAACGCCCTGCCTGATAGCATTTGTTACTGCAGGTAAACTTTACATTAGAAAGCATTAAGAGCACTCACAATGGTGATTTCTTGACTTGATTTCTTGTATCTTTTTATTTTTATTTTCTCTCTTCCAGATAAGCTAAGAATTATCTTAACAATTTAATCACAACCCAGAATTTTCATTAGGATTTTTCTGTGGTCCCCTTTATGCTTTTTACTCGACTAAGTGAGAAAAAGATAAATTCGCCCAGCCCAAGAATTGATTAAAGAATTCTTATGACTTTTCTTTTTGATTAATTGGTCAAGAATTTCTAAATCTTCAAGAATTCTTATGGGATGTGTAGTAGAAGTTGTTTTAGTTCTTGTGCGAGGTTCTTCTTCGAGAACTGAACACGTTCCACACAAATTTCTCTTACACATCCCCTCAAAATACAATTCTTTTATCTCTTTTTTCTTCTTTTTTTAAAAGGAAGAATTTTTAGAGATTACCATTGGAAAGAAATTATTAGTTTTAAATGATTATTTTGAAAAAGTGGTTTTAACTTCTTGAACACAACTTTTACGATCAGTGTAGTTGAAAACTGCTGCAACAATCCTAGTACAACAGTTTAGGTTCACACAAAAAGTACTCTAGGTTCACATATAAGATAGTAAAGTTTACAGTTAAAGTCTGTTCGCATTTCACACAGTAAGGCGAAACTTATACCAAAATAACAAAATGCCCTCGTATCTTTCTAGATAGTAAAGTTCACAGTTAAAGTTTGTTCGCAGTTCACAGTTAAAAGTACTCTAGGTTTTAACTTCTTGATTTTTAAGCTAAAAAAAGTTGTAAAAAATGCTACATCAACGGAACGATCAGTGTAGTTGAAACTGCTGCAACAATCCTAGTACAACAGTTTAGGTTCACAGTTAAAGTCTGTTCGCATTTCAAACTGTAAGGCGAAACTTCTACCAAAATAACAAAAACGCCCTCGTATCTTTCTAGGTCCTTGGAGGAACTAGATGCGAGTTTCAACAACCTCGCGTACTTACCAACAAACATCGGCACCGAAATGATTCTCCTCAAAAGACTCTCCGTCCAATACAACAAACTCCCGGGCCTACCCACATCAATCGGAGGCATGAAATCCCTCCAACAACTCGACATCCATTTCAACGAACTCCGAGGCCTCCCAACCACGATCGGAAGCCTAACAAACCTCGAATCCCTAAATCTCAGTGGCAACTTCAGCGATCTACAAGAACTCCCCGAAACACTCGGCGAGCTAATCAACCTAAAAGAACTTGACATAAGCAACAACCAAATCCACCAGCTCCCTGACTCTTTCGGTAGACTGGAGAACCTAACCAAGCTCAACTTGGAACAGAACCCTATCGAGCTACCCCCGCCCGAGATTCTGAGCCAGGGAGTCGAAGCTATCAAGGATTTCATGGCGCAGAGGTGGGTGGAGCTGTTGGTTGAAGAGGAAGCGAAAAGCGTGCAGAGTGTGAAGGAGGAGAGTGAGAGTAGGTGGAGTTTGAGTGGGGTTGCGCGGAGTACGTCGTGGTTGAAGGAGAAGGTTTCTTCTGTTTCGGCTTATTTGGGTGCTTCGGTGAATGGGTATAGAGATCCATGGCTCAATCAGCAGCTGTAGAATTCATTGGTGGTGCAGTTTGATGTACTTGTAAGCTGAAGTGGTGGCGTAAGCGAACACGAATAAATTTGCATGTGTTGTGACGTTTTTTTTTTAGCTACTTGTATTGGTGGTCGTTGTCATAATCTCTCACATGTAGTGTTGTAACTCTTTTTTAAGATTTGTGTTCTTTTTTTGTGTGGTTAGTGATTCTTTTTATGAAACTTGTAAGGGAAAACGATGTCAGTTTGATTTGTGCACTTGTGAATAGTCCAAGTTTCAATTTCATATCAATGGGTTCGAAGAGAGCTTAGTTGATGAATAATTGAATGATTGTAGCAGATATGAGATTTGTGGTTAGGGTTGTTCATTCGGTTAAAATCGAACTGAACCAAACTGAACCGAACCGAACCGAAAGCCGAACTAGGAAAAAATGCCAACCGAAAACCGAAACGAACTAAACTAGTTCGGTTCGGTTTCGGTTCGGTTTTCGGTTTAATCGAATAAACCGAATAAAGTTTTATGGTTTTGTTTTTGTAATTATTAAAAACCGGATAAACCAAATGAACTGAATAATAAATTTAAATATAGCTTTAATCTTCTTAAAAATTCTAAATTAAACATAACTTGTGTGCATATTAAACCGAATAAATGGGGAAAAAAAAACTGCTCAAAAGCTTGGCGAGTCTGAGAGGTGAGGGAGGGATTTTAGATTTAGGTTTTACATTTAGAATTTTAGCTAATTTAGGGATTTTTAGGCATTTAGAAATTATAGGTTCGGTTTTCGGTTTTAACCGAACCCGAACCGGACCGAAAACCGAACTTCAAAAATATACAAACCGAAAACCGAACCGAATTACCATAGGTTCGGTTTCGGTTTATTCGGTTCGGTTCGGATTCGGTTAAAACCATACTTTGAACAACCCTATTTGTGGTAGATATTCTAATGATGAATTATTCACCTTATTTACCTCCTAATCGTATGAGGATTAATTCAAATTTTATCTCCCCATGTTTGCCTATAAATAGAAGCATTTTCTAGTGTAAATGATACACCAAAATAAGAGCAAGAATACTCATCTAAAGTTCTTGATCTTTCCCTTTCTCTTTCACAGTTAAAAGTTATTTTGGTTGTCCTTTAAGTAATATTAAGACACCTTGTCTTAATAATCTAAAGTCTTAGATTAAGACATTTTGTCTTACTCGTTTCATAACACGTTATTAGCACGAAGAATCTCTAACCACCGCTTACCAAAAACCATCAAGGTATAAAATTCTACTTCCTTTATTACATACTCATAATTATACAAGAGTTATTACAAAATCGATTTGAGAAGTATGCTCTGTAGTTGCCCAAAACTCGGGATCTTCTACATCAGAAATTCGATTTTCTTCTTCGATCTAGAACGATTTTTACCAAAAATAGAAACATATTATTAGATCTAAACAAAATACAAACAAGATATTAGATTTACTTACCTCGTCTGACTTCTCATTTCAAGATCTCTTCAAGTACTTTTCTTGATTTCAAAATGGAGCTTTCCAAATCGAAAGGATGATAATTAAAACAGTAATCATGATAAGAACAAGGTAAATGAAAAGCTCGGTTAAAAACCGATCATTACTAGCTCTTAAATGACGATTAATCTTGTCGGAATCCATGGAAATGGTTAAAGGAAAAATGGAAGAAGAGATTGATAATGGAGGTGTGGAGGAAGAAGATAAGAACGCGTGAAAAAGAGGGAGAAGGGGGGCGTAATTATAAAGGATAAAAAGAGAAAATAACCGGTATTAAAGTTTCCCGCCATAAGTATACTTACATAATTTTTCCTTACATTATCCTTATACTGTATGACCCCTGTTTAAATTTATACTTTTGACTCTATGACAATCATTTTCATTAAATGATATGATACACCTATATTGACATGATCACTCACCTTTTTAGATATTCATGTATATCGCTTCACACATGATATATAATCCATATATGCATAATAATGAATATCTAATTAACTCATATTTACAACTTTATTTGTAGAACTTTTTAAATGACAAGTATTACAAAGAGAGAATTTGAGATTCTCGACTTATCGGGTCATAAATATCTCGAGTGGAAGGTAGATTCCCTCATTCTCCTTAAGGCAAATGGCCTTGAACAAACAATTAATGAAAATGCCAATACAACACCACAAGAGAAAGCAAAGGCTATTGTATTCCTCCGCCACCATATACATGAAAGCCTTAAAACTGAGTATTTATTTGTTGATGATTCCAAAGTATTGTGGGAAAATCTAAATGAACGTTATGGCCATACAAAGGAGGTCCCCCTCCCAGAAGCACAATACGATTGGAGCAACTTAAGGTTCCAGGACTATAAGTCCATATCAGATTATAATAATGCTCTATTCAGGATCACATCCCAACTTAAGTTATGTGGTCAAGAAGTAACTGAGTCACAAATGTTGGAGAGGACGTTCTCCACCATGCATGCCCCAGGTGTTGTGTTACAACAACAATATAGGGAGAGGAAATTCACAAAATACTCAGACTTGCTGAAAGTATTATTGGTTGCTGAAAAGAACAGTGAAATATTAATGAGAAATCATAATATGAGGCCCACTGGCTCCACAACGCTTTCTGAAGCAAAAATTGTAGACAATGGATTGCCTGAAGGAAACGCCAACCAATAGAAGGCACAACGTAATTATGGCCGCCGACGCGGAGGCCGTGGAGGTTTCCTTGGAGGTTTTCGTGGCCGAGGAGGTCGTGGCAGCTATGGCAGAGGTCGTGACCAAGGATACAACAAAGGTCATGGCAACAACCATGCTACGAAGGCACAAAGGGGGATGGAAAGCCAAAGGTCGAGACGGGTCAAGCAGGACCCTCCCAGAGATCCACTTGTTATAGATGTGGCATGAATGATCATTGGTCAAGACTATGTCGTACAACCCCACACTTAGTGAGGTTGTACCAAACTGAGAAGGGAAAAGATAAGGCACCTGAGACAAATTACACTGAGAATGAGAATATTGAAAATATTAACATGCCAAATATGGATACCCCTATATTCTTTAACCAAGAAGGAGGTACCAATTTGTCTCTGAACCTTGACGATGATAATGAATACCTCTTTTAAGGATTGAACTAGTCTTGAACGTCAATGCCACGTCTCACAATGTATAATATTGTATAATATGCTTTCCTTTTTTCTTTGTTATCGCATAAAATCATGTATAATATAACTATATGTGTAATATTTTTCTTTAAGTACTTGTATAATATGACTATCCTTGTGTAATATATATGAAGTTTTTTTAACATTTTACGTATCACTTTTTTTTTATATAGTGAACATGGAACCACCTAAAATGAAACTTGATGGGAAGGAGAAATGTCTTCTAGATAGTGCAACAACTCACACCAATCTAAGAAACAAAGATTATTTTACACACCTAAGAGCCTATGAAGGCAATGTCACTACAACCTCGGGAGTGTCTAAGCTCATCGAAGGCTTCGGAAGAGCAATCGTTCTACTTCCATGCGGAACAACATTAGTAATAAATGATGCATTGTACTCAAGTAAATCTCACAAAAATTTACTGAGTTTTAAAGACGTGCATCAAAATGGGTTTAATGTGGAAACCACAAATGAAAATGGAAAAGAATATTTATGCATCATAAGCCATGAATCTAGCCTCAAAAGGATCCTTGAAAGAATGTCAAGCCAAACATTCGGGTTATACTATACGTATATTCATCCACTTGTGGTCAATGCAGTAATAAGACAAAAGTCAAATGATAAAGTTTCGTTTACATTATGGAATGAACGCTTGGGTCACCTAGGGATGATAATGATGCACAAAATCACAAAGAATTCATTTGGACATCCACTGAACAATATCAGGCTTCTATCACCAAATGAACTCAACTGCACTGCATGCTCACTTGGAAAGTCTATTATAAGACCCTCCACAAGTAAAATAGCAAATGAGATGCCTGCATTTTTTGAAAGAATCCAAGGGGACATATTTGGACCAATAGCTCCACCTTGCGGGCCATTTTGATATTTTATGGTGCTAATTGATGCATCTACACGTTGGTCTCATGTTAGCCTATTGTCCACTCGAAATAATGCATTTGCTAAACTCCTTGCTCAAATAATCCGATTGAGAGCACATTTTCTGGATTACACAATCAAGAAAATCCTATTTGATAATACCGGAGAATTCACTTCCCAAATCTTCAATGATTTTTGCATGTCAATTGGGATTGATGTGGAAGATCCCGTGGCTCATGTTCACACACAGAATGGTCTTGCAAAATCCTTAATAAAGAGATTACAATTAATTGCTAGACCATTATTTATGAGGTCTAAACTTCCCTCATCAGCATGGGGACGTGCTATATTACATGCTGCAACATTTATCCGATTAAGACCAAGTGCGAACCATGAGCAATCTCCATTACAATTAGTATTTGGAAAGGAACCAGACATCTCACATCTCAAAGTATTTGTATGTGTTGTATATGTCCTCATTGCTCCACCACAACGCACCAAGATGGGACGACAAGGAAGATTGAGAATATATGTTGGTTTTGAATCACCATCGATTATAAAATATCTTGAACCTATAACGTGTGATTTATTCACATCAAGATTAGTTGATTGTCATTTTGATGAAAGAACTTTGCCAAACTTAGGGGGAGAAAAGAAAATGATTGATCCAAATACAAAAGAGATCACGTGGAATGCAATAGCATTGTCTCACCTTGATCCAAGAACAAAAATGTGTGAGCAAGAGGTACAAAATATTATTCATCTGCAAAATGTTGCAAATCAGCTACCCGATGCATTCATAGATACCAAGAAAGTGACAGCAGAAAATGCTCCAGCAAGGATTGAAATACCCATTGGACAGCCTGAAGCGTCCATAAAAAATGAGTCCACGATGCGTCGAAAGCGTGGAAGACTTCTAGGTTCAAAGAATTTGAAACCAAGAAAATCAAAGGACTCTTTGGGTATGATAGGAGATCCACAATGACTACTAAGAAAGATAATGAAGGCAGCGAAATTGAAAATGAAAATGTCTCACAAGAAAATAACATTTTGAACAACGATCAAAATATCGATAATTATGAAATTTCCATTAATTATACTTACACAAGTATACAATGGAATAGAAAAGATGTCATTATTGATAACATATTTGCCTACTCAATAGCTATAGATGTTGTGTTGGGGGATGAGGACGCTTAGCCAAAATCAGTTGGCGAATGTTGTCAAAGAAAAGATTGGTCAAAATGGAAAGAAGCCATCCAGGCAGAATTAAGATCCCTAGAAAGGCGAGAAGTTTTTGGATCTGTAGTCCATACACCAAATGGTGTAAAACCAGTAGGATACAAATGGGTTTTCATAAGAAAGCGAATTGAGAAGGATGAAATCGTCAGATATAAGGCAAGGCTTGTAGCCCAAGATTTCTCCCAAATTTCCGGAGTTGATTATGACGAAACATACTCTCCAGTGGTTGATGCAACCATATTAAGGTTCCTCATCGGCATGACTGTATTTGAGAAATTACATATGCGTCTTATGGATGTCGTAACCGCATACTTATATGGGTCACTTGATACAGACATCTATATGAGAGTTCCAGATGGAATAAGACTATCCGAGTCTAACAACTCTAAGCCTCGAGGGTTATTCGATATAAAGCTAAGGAGGTCATTGTACGGATTAAAATAATCTGGAAGGTTATAGTACAACCGCCTTAGTGAATACCTCATGAAAGAAGGGTATAAGAATGATGCCACATTCACGTGTGTTTTTGTCAAAAGATCCAAAAATGGGTTCGCAATCATCGCTTTCTATGTTGACGATTTAAACATCGTGGGAACTCCTCATGAACTCAAAGAAACTGCAAAATATTTGATGAAAGAATTCGAGATGAAAGATCTTGGACAAACTAAGCTCTGTATTGGTTTACATTTGAACATCTAGATGGAGGAATTTTTGTCCATCAATCTAATTATACTGAAAAAATCATGAGAAGATTTAATATGGATAAGGCACATCCTTTGATTTCACCCATGGATGTTCGATCCCTTAGTGTTGATAAGGACCAGTTTCGCCCTCGAGAAGAGGACGAAGAAGTCCTCAGTCCTGAAGTACCACATCTTAGTTCAATTGGTGCTTTAATGTATTTAACTAACAATACAAGACCAGATATTACTTTCACAGTGAATTTTTTGTCCAGGTTTAGTTCCACTCCTACAAGGAAGCATTGGAATGGGATCAAACACATATTTCACTATCTTCAGGGAACACATGATCTGGGACTGTTCTACCGTGCTCAAAGAGATGCCACGTTGGTCGGATATGTAGATGTAGGATACTTATCTGACCCACGTAAAGCCAAGTCACAAAATGGTTATGTGTTCACATATGGAGGCACATCCATATCATGGAGATCAAATAAGCAAACGGTGACTGCAACATCATCAAATCAAGCGAGTTGATTGCACTATACGAGGCATGAAGAGAAGGAGCAATGATCACATTCATCCAGAAGGAATGTGGAATGAGGCCTATCATCAACGGACCAACGATGATCTATGAAGACAACTCAGCATGCGTTGCTCAGATGAAGAAATGGTATATCAAAGGAGATCGTACAAAATACATTTTACCCAAATTCTTCTTTACCCATGAATTGGACGAAGTTGGAGAAATCAATGTTCAACAGATCCGGTGGAATGATAATTTGGATGATATGTTTACAAAGTCATTAACTCCCAAGAAGTTTGCAGAATTAGGATCAAGGATTGGAATGTGCAGACTCATAGACACTCATTGATCTCATGGGGAGCTTCATGCGCGCTGCACTCTTTTTCCCTTCGATCAAGTTTTTTCCCACATGTTTTTTGCTTGACGAGATTTTTAATGAGGCAACATCAAGGCATATAACGGGATTCACAATTGTACTCTTTTTCCTTCGATCGGGTTTTTTTTATCCCACCGAGTTTTTCCTGACAAGGTTTTAATGAGGCAACACCCATCCATATCCCGCAACAGTTCAAAGGTGAATATTCAATGGGGAGTGTTGTGAATATTGAAAATTCTACCAATGAAGAAATTATATCAACCACAACTTTATCTAGATGATTGATGAACAATTGAATGATTGTAGTAGATATGAGATTTGTGGTAGATATTCTAATGGTGAATTATTCACCTTATTTACCTCCTAATCTTATGGGGATTAATTTAAGTTTTCTCTCCCCATGTTTGCCTATAAATAGAGGCATTTTCTAGTGTAAAGGATACACCAAAATAAGAGCAAGAATACTCATCTAAAGTTTTTGATCTCTCCCTTTCTCTTTTCCAATTTAAATTTATTTTAGTGGTCCTTTAAGTAATATTAAGACACATTGTCTTAATAATCTAAAGTCTTAGATTAAGACACTTTGTCTTACTCGTTTTATAACAATTACAAGAATTTGAAGAACCTATATACTCCCTCCGTCCCCTTAAGCTCTTCTTCCTTTTTTTTGACACTATTCATCGCTTATGGAAATCTTGCTAATATCTTCCAATATATAATTAAGAACATAGTTGTGAGTGGTCTTGTTTGATTCGTCTCAATAAATGCTTTAAGAATATCAAAATAAGATTTTTAGGTTAATATATTTAAAGATATGTGCGATAGAAAACATGCATCGACAAATATAAAAAAAAAGAATCATGAAGCAGAATAAGGGACAGAGGGAGTATAACCTTTGTGGGTTGGGTTATCTATAAAGAACTCATTTTGTAAAAGCTCCTTGAAACAAACCAATTTTGATGTCCTTGCATTATTTATGCCGAGATTGACTAGTTAGTAGAAATTTCTTTTGTAACAGAGATTGAAATAAAATCTATAAGAATAAGAAAAATGGGAGAGTAGATATCCAAAAATAACATGGGCAAAATCCTACAAATAAAATTCCTATGAATTTTGTTGTTGAATTTTGTTGTTGTTGAATATGATAACATCTGGGTTAAAACTATGCAACTTAAGTATTATAAAAACAACGGTCTTTTGAAAACTCAGAACTAACAAACAAAACAAATCTTGACAATGATAAATTAATAGAAGAATTAGAAAATGGCCTAGTGATTCTTTTTATGAAAGTTGACGTTCATTCTCATAATCTTGCATGTATTGATGCTCATTGTCATAAGAGCATCCACAATGGTGATACTCCAAGAATCTTAGCATTTTATTTAAAGATAAGTATAAGAGTTTTTTAATTTTATTTTATCAATATAATCATTATATTTGAGTATCATATGTATGATACTCATTATTACACAAAGTCTTACACATTGGTCCTATATTTAATCTATGTATAATAATTAAATAAGAAACTTTAAACTCTAAATAAGAATAGACAGAACTGAGAAGTTAAAAAAAGTTCATTATGATATTTGAGACAAATATCACCATTGTGATATAAGAGTATCATAATATTAAAATAATATTTTAAAATTAACTATGATATTCAAAATGAATATCACTACTGAGGATGTTCTAATCTCACATGTAGTGTTGTAACTCTTTTCAAGATTTGTATTCTGTTTTTGTGTAGCTAGTGATTCTTTTTATAAAAGTTGCTGGCTTGAATGGGAAAACGATGTCAGTTTCATTTGTACACTTCTGTATAGTCCAAGTATTAATTTCATATCTACGAGTTCTAAGAGAGCTGAGTTCATAGTTCAAACACCTAAATTTCATCTTCTTTTGTCATCTATAATGAAACTTATATATAGGAAAATATTAAAGGGATTCGGAAAAAGTGGCTAAATGTAAACTAATGTGCACGCCTAGATTGAATGTGCATGTTTTTCGCACATAGAAAACTTGTCGTCCAGGTTGTGCGTGCAGGTTGACATCCTGTCGGTTATCTATAAAAAACCCATTTTTGTAAAAGCTCTTTAAAACAAACCAATATTGATGTCCTTGCATTATTCATGCCGAGATTGACTAAGTTAATAGAAATTTCTTTTGGAACAAAGGTCCTTATCACTCCACCACTCATTGATTGGAATAAAATCCGAAAGAATAAGTGAAATGAGAGATTGGATATTCAAAAATCGTTCAACATGGACAAAATCCTACAAATAAAGCTCATATGAGAAAAATCTTCCTGATAACATCTCTATTAAAACTATCGAACTTAAATATTTTAAAAACAAGGGTCTTTTTAAAACTCGAAACTAACAAACAAATTAAATCTTGATAATGGTAAATTAATATAGAGTTCAAAAATGGCTTCCAATGGTTGGTGGGAAATGGCCAGCCTATAATTTTTTGGGAGGACTCTCGGCTCTCGAATATTAAAATTAAAGTCCAAGCACTACCGCGCATAGTCCTTGACCCATATCTCAAGCTGAGAAACCGTATCAGGAACCAAAATTGGATCCTATTGTTATCAATTCACTTGTAAACCCCAGCTACTACCATGAAAATTCTTGCACTCCCACAAGCAATGGTTGATTTTCCATGACATCTGCTTATAATTTGATCACAAAAAATGTAAAATTCACGGTTGATGTTTTTGCTTGGATTTGGAAAATGAACAAATATTCCAGCGTCAAACAAATTTCATGGAACCTTAGTCACAATGACTTTGCTACTAAAACAAAACTTTACAGAATAATGTTCCAGTACCTCTTGAATATGATTCTTGTACTAATCCGGTGGAGGATGTTGTTCGGGTCATGTCGGATTTCGAGTCGGGTTGAGCCAACAGGTCAAGAATGTTGCGTTTAATATATTTTTTAACTTTTTTTAAGGAATGGTGTGAGCTGCTGGCACTTGCCGTAGGCTTCATGGTCAGCCCGATACCGAGGTAGAGAGAGGAGCTTGTGCGCTTCATCAAGGCGGGCGTCTTGGTGTTGGCGAGGGATGAGGTGCATGCACTCATCATCACAGTGCGCTTCGCATTGTTGTCGAGCAGTAATCGGTGCCTTTCCATTTTAAGCTCGCCGATAGCCTTCCTGTTTGACCAGATTGGATTATGCATCAAAATGTCAGAGCTTTTATTCCCCCTTGCAATAACCCATCTAGGTTGAGTTTGGTCCAGTGGGAGATGGGCCTAGTTTGATCACTAGGCATGGGCCTATTGGGTCGGGTTGTGGTGTACGGGTTGCAGGCCATGTTTACGTGTGGGCTCCGGTTCGACCAGATTCATCGATGAGCTAGAGGCTCTGAGACGGGCCTGGATCTGGGTTCCCCGTATCATAAAAAGTACACTCTTATAATACGGGGAACCCTATGCATCAGAGCCCGCAACTCATTGGAGACATCTAGTGGAACCAAACCCACCCGTAAACATGGTCTACAACCTGAAATACATAAAAATATGAGAGTAGACTTCAAATACAAGATAATTTGAAACTAATAAAATATATAAATATGCATGCAGATGATCTAAACTAAGATGCAACTAGACTCCTAAAATATGTACAAAATAGACGTTATCAAATCCCGCAAGCTTAAACCTTGCTTGTCCTCAAGCAAGCACACCACTAGTGAGTCCACAAAATATACAATAGTTGTCTCTATCCAAGTGACATATGAATGATAATCATGAAAGGGCAAACAAAAGAAAAATTCTTTTCTAGCATTTTTCTCAATCAATGACAAGAGTATATTAGTTTCTCAACTCTAGACCTCACAAGGATAAGAGAACTAGTCACTCACACTCATGTGTTTAGACATGTGTTTCACTCAAGATCAATTCTCAACTTTGAATGTTAAACTTCTTGGTAGATTATACGATGTGCTTATCAGAAAATAGTATGGACCCATTTGACGGTAAACAATCAAATATCTCTACTAATTACTTTTAGGCAGTAGTAGATGTATCTAAACCCCAACTAACAACCGTTGTCGCACAAAGCTAATCAAGATAAGACTCTTTAGATACTTAGAAACTAGAACTAGAACTAGACAGGGATAATATCCAATTTCGTGCTTCGTTAAGTCCAACCTAACCTAGGTATCTATGATTACCTAGATCTTCATAAGAACAAACAAGGTTGTTTGGGTTCAATTCTAGTTAGTTCCAACAATAACAATCTCCTTTCAGACTCATTCCAAGTCAAGTTTGACCGCAAGTCGCACGAACTGGCCACGGTCCGCTTTAACCTTCATGTGATCAACCCGCAAGAATTTTCCAATCAGATTACCAAGTCTCTTTAAGAAATCTCCCCCTATACTCGACGAGGTTTGGGATGAGGAGTTAGACATTAAATTATGGTGTAAGACATAAAAAAATTTGAACTCAAGACATAATTAGAAATCCTAAAATATTATTTTTAGGAAAATTCCCCGCGAGTTTTTCATCGTATCCCGCAACTTCTATCTCCATTCCCACACCCATCTCCTGCCTGAATTAATTTTTCTTCCCTCTTTCATTAAGGTTCCGTTCGGTAATGACCATTCATTTAGATGAATGGGCTGAAATTAGATGAAAAGTAACACTTTTCATCTAATTTCATCCATCTCTTTGCCAAACACCTATTTTAGCTAAAAAAATCATCTCTTTGCATATTCATCTACTCCTCATATTTTTATCTAGATGAATGCAAAAATCTTCATCTAGGGAGGTGAGGATGAATGAAAAATTTCATCTAGATGAAACCCTTTTTACCCTAATAATTCATCCATCCTCATATAATTCATCTATCCCATTTACCGAACATCTTTTTTACCTCAATAATTTTCATCACTTAATATTTCATGTACTATTCATTTTATCTACCTTTTCAGCTAATTTAAATTCATCTACTAGATTTCATCTAAATAAAAAGAAAAATTTATCTACTGTTGCGGGAGGGAGCCTAAATCTCAAAACACCTTAGTCTTTAACTATGCACATAAAAATTCTAAAGAAATCGTGGAGTTCTGATGATCTCTCTAATTACTCGAACTTTTCTCTCAGCTTCTAAATATTTACTGGAAAAAAGAAAATAAATATCATGATATAGACTTTAATGAATTAGTCATGCATCAAGACTTTTTTGACACAAAAAATTAATTAATTCGTGACTTTTTGAGTGTTTCCTTAACCTGGTGTTTTTCTTTGGCAACAAGATACGAAAAGCTCTTAACTTAACGCTATAAATGCTAAGCCCCCAAAAAACTTTTCTCTCCCACCCATTTTCTTCTCTCCCCGCACTCCACAGTCGGTTAGGGTCTTGCGGATCACGGGCACGTACTCTCCTGCCAAAAATTTCTCCGATACCTCTTCAATTCTGTTCATATCTTTTTCCGATCGCGCAAAAAATTCGTAGCTTTCGTTCTGCTTTGTTAGGGTTTGGGTTTTTCTAATTCTACCTAAGCGGCTCACTGTAACGCTTAGTTCTCCGTCCTGCTTCCTAATGGCGTCCTCTGTGGTTGTCAAGGTTCGATTTTCCATCTCCATTTTACTGATTTCTGGTAGTTTTGTGTTTGATTGCCTTTGAGTTTGTGGCTTGCATGTTGTTGTTGCTGTGCGTGCTTTTGATTATTTGTTCAGCGCGTTTGATTTTCTTTCTGTTTTTATCCGTTCAAGGGGTTCTCGCTCTGGATTTTTCTGTTTATGGTTTAAGTCGGTGGAAAAAGGTTTCTCTTTGCGGATTCTCTCTTTTATTGTGTTGATCATTGCGATTTTCTTGATTTTACGAACTATTTCCGGTTTGGTGGTACTGATAACTTGCTGAAGTGAAAAAAGTTGCTGGCTCTGGCCGAAATTGTTTCAAATAATTTAAACAGTATCAATCAAGTGTGAGTGTGATATAAAATAGGATAATTGAATTACTCAGCTTAAAATAACTTGATACAGTAATTGTTGAAGTCAGAATTAAGAATTGTAACAATTTTTGCTTGGTTAACAGTCCTTACCTATTGAGCTATGAGCGTTGGTCTAATATGGTTAAACCTTTACCATCTAGCTTTCTTTGTGCTTGTTCTAATTACTTTTGTCTGTGTGTTTCAGGTGAAATATGAAAACAAGCTTAGGCGTTTCAATGCTGCTGTGAACGAAAACCAGCAATTGGAGCTTGATTTTGAGGGTCTGAGAGCCAAAATCCGCTCTCTCTTCAGTTTGACTCCTGAATCTGAATTGGAGATGACATATGAAGATGAAGATGATGATATCGTTGCACTGGTTGATGATGAAGATCTGCATGATGTCTTAAATCAAGGCCTCAATCCAGTGCGAATAAGTGTCAAGATCAACACTTCATCTGCAGCTTCTGTCAAGTCTAGTGGTACATCTACTCCACTTCCTGCACAGGATAATATCTATCCTGGTATAGCTGATCTTCTTAAAACAATGCCTGAGCCGCTTCGTGTGTATCTCTCGGATCTCGCTGCTCAAGTGGCTTCTAGGACTGCTTCTAGTGCTCCCATACTTGGTGAGTTTGTTGAGGGTATTACCTCTGCTGCCGATTCCTTCTTAAATGCACACAAGAATGAGAAAGTAAATGTTGCTTCAGCTTCAGAGAAGAACAAAAAGGTAAAGATTATTGAGTTCCTCTTATCTTTCTCTTAGTTTCTCTGAAAAGTCTTATTTATCCATATCAAGAAACTTGCGTATCAATTTGCTAAGATTGTTGAGTTGTACTCCTTTTGATTTAATAGCTATGACTATTGGTCTTCAAGATACCTAAATCTTAGCATATGAAAAACTGACATCCTTAGTTTGTTTTTATGATAGGGATCATTTTATTCATGTGCACAAAGTGATATAGGTAGCACTTACATTTATAAGACTAGGTGATAGATTTCATTTCGTTCATGTCTTCTTCTGGATTTCTGACTGAAGTTTCTATAGGTATGAGATTGATATCTTATATTTGCATTTGGTATGATATAGATTGGTTGATATTTTTGAGAACAACCATGGTATTCATCAACAAGAAGAAAGGAGTTTGGTTAAAAAGCAATATTTAAAATAAATAAGAGGCAGTGATATCCTAATAAAAATGATTATATCAACTTGATATCCATATACTGATATACCAAACAACAGGTATGGCCGTATGATTATGAGCCATTTCTATATCCATTCCTGAAAAGTCATACTTAGAGGAGAATCTCCATTTTTCTGTACTCTTTTTTTTTCTTCTTCTTGCCAGTATGAATATTCTGAGACTTTCTAGTGTCCTAACAGGAGGGCCCTCATCCACAATTTGGGGAGGTTGAGAGGAAGCCTAGTGGTTGCCCTAACTCAATGGACATGCTAGCTATGCATGTTGCTTTAGAAGCTCAGAGGAAACAGCTTGCATCTGCAACTTCTTCTGGTAAAGAAACTGCATCTTCAGAAGATTTGCAGAAGATTTATGCACGTAGGCTTGAGGCGGCAAAGAGAAAAGCTATTAACAAAGAAGAAACTGCTGGTTTTGCTGCTACTTCAGAAGCTGAAATGAAACCTTTTGGAGTTACAAAGGAGGAAGGAAAAAGAAGTACAACCAGTGAATGCCCATTTGGTGGTCTTTCTATGCAACACGCACCCACTATGTTCTCTAAGGATAACATTTTCCACAGAGGTGTTCAGTGTGATGGATGTGGTGTTCATCCTATCACTGGGCCTCGCTTCAAATCCAAACTGTAATAATAATACTCCCTCCCTCCATTCTCTTTTATATCAATTTGCTACTCGGAGTAAATAATGGTAGTTAATATTCCTTGCAGGAAATTGGACTATGATTTATGCAAAATCTGCTTTCAGCAAATTGGAATGGGTAAAGATTCTGATTATATAAGGATTGATTTTCCAGCTCCCTATCGTTACCCATGGTCCCTCAAGAGTAGCCCATATGTGAGTACTTTCGTACACTTTTACCCTTACTCTACTCTTCTCTTGGACATATATAAGGTGTGATAAAACCCACTTAAGGGTCCGTTTTGCAATGTTTAAAATCAAATAGAAGTAGCTGAAATTGGGTAAATTTCAGCTTGTCCATCTAGGTCATTGTCTACCACCTTTTGTGAGCAAAATTCTATCTACTCCTATGTCAGAGAAATTTTAATTTACCTTTCACAAATTTCATCTAATTTCTCTGAAAATTTTCATATCCCAATTCGTAGTTGGAAAAAAACTCCATCTAGGTGTTGCCGAATGGACCCTTATATCTAACCTTAAGGAAACAACTAATTGTCACAAAAAGTAGGAAATTAATGAGAACCTCCATTTTTCTATGTTCTCAATTCAGTAATAATGAGTACAGTCTCAGTATGTGCTTTAACACTGAATTGAAATATGATTTATTCTTAGAACCAAAATATAATCTACTACTATTAACTACTTAATACTTTCTGCTAATTATAATTATCAGTTTTAATTCCTGAAATTAGTGTACCCACTCCACTAACTGATGTTCATACTACAGCTGATAGGTTTCCTATTTAAGCTAATGTTGGTCTTGATGAAAAGGGGACTTAATTAAATGAATATATATGAAAATTGGAGATTCTCTAACAAATTTCCGGGTGGGAGATTCGGAGATTAAGGGTTCTACCAAAATAGCATAAATTCAGGACATTATTATTAACTTCTAACATAAATTACTGAGTTAAGATAGAAGTACTTACCTTCCTTAATCATTTTAGTTGCCGCAGCCGAAGCCTTGGGGTCACCCTCCACCTCCACTGAGATTTTTCGGTAAGCATATGAAGCAATTGAAACCAAAGCTTGACAGCCGGTTCATATTAGATGTCAATGTTATGGATGGTACAATTATGGCTCCCAATACCCGTTTCACCAAGATCTGGAGAATGCGTAACAATGGCAATCTCCCATGGATTCACGGTACTCAGCTTGTCTGGATTGGTGGAGATAAGTTCAGCCCAACTAGCTCTGTTGGAATCGAGGTACTTAATTCAGCAAGTTTATTTAGTAAGTATGCTTCTTTTTTTTTTGGCTTTCTGACATTGTTTTCTTTAACCAAATTAAAAAAAAAAAAAAACAGATTCCTGTATCTGGGTTCTATCCAGAAAATGAAGTTGATGTTGCAGTTGATTTCATTGCACCCGAATTACCTGGACGGTACATCTCCTACTGGAAAATGGCCTCATCCTCTGGTCAGAAGTTTGGGCAGCGTGTTTGGGTTCTAATTCAGGTTAACCTCTTCTTAATTACATATTTACACTTCTAATTTGTTCCTAGTTTCTTAATCTCAAATTTGTATGTAAAAAAAATACCATATACTAACATATAAACAAGGTTATGGAACTCGAGAGTATACTCTTCACTTGGATGGAAGAGTCTACTAAAGTATTAAACTAATAATAAATTAATACTTCCTCTGGATATAAATACATGTTAATTTAGAGCAATTTTGTTGGATACAAGTACCTGTCATTTTACTAACTTTTTCCTTTATCTTTGTTTGTGTGACAAGTATTTGTATCGGGAGTATATAATATGAATACAACATATGTAAATATAATATATAAACGCCTAAAGAAATTGATTTGATATTTTTTTGTGAAAGTTGTAAAATCTTCCTAGCTTAATTATGTTAATAAAACCTATGTTTTATATACCATATACTATTATAGTAACTCATTCAATTCTGTTTAGTTTTTAAATGTATAAATATGAAATTTCAATCACAAGGCATAGTCTCCAAAAATGCAGAAAACGAGTTTCACGAGTCTGTTGGCCAACGATCAGCTCGTGATTTTGATAACATGGCATATAACTATTATTTCGTCATTAATTATCCATTTTCTTAGTCTCGTTCATTTCTCTGCTAAAACAGGTGGATGCATCGTTTCCGGAATCATCTTCAACACTCCCAAACACCCTAAACCTAAACTTACCTCCAGAAGGCACTGCAGAGAACAACACCCCACACGCTGTCGTCGAGCCTCTAGAAGATCCTATCGACCCACTTGACCAAATAGACCCCTTGATGGCCAAGCAAGTGCAACAGTTCATGCTGAACCACCAGCAAGCATACAATCTCAACTTACTCAATAACAACCTTCTCTTTAACAACACCCACCCCGTTTCCAATGCGGGTCCCACTCAACCTATACCTTCCTCAAGCTCCGTCACCTACCCCAGAATCGAAGAGGACAACACCACCACCAAGTCCGAAGTCGAAGACGCTCTCCTCAACGAGCTTGAACAGATGGGGTTCAAGCAGGTGGAGGTCAACAAGAAGGTTCTGAAGAAGAACGAGTATGACTTCGAGAAGTCGCTGGACGAGCTTTGTAACGTCTCTGAGTGGGATTTGCTTCTGGAAGAAATGCGCGGAATGGGGTTTGAGGATGGAGAGACGAACAGGGAGGCTCTGAAGAAGAACAATGGGAGTCTGAAGCATGCTGTCATGGATCTCATTACTCGCGAGAATGTGTAAGTCACTGATGATGCTACTTCTATATATATATATATATATATATATAAGTTATGGTTGGTGTTTAAGGCGGTCTTGGTGATGCTGTGCTCCCGGGGCTAGCTTAACTATGGTTGGTTTGCAGACTGTTTTCTGTGTTTTTCTGGCTTTATGGATACCTCTGCTTTAAGCTTATATAAATATATATTTAAGTTTGTGTAATTTGGTTTTCATGTTCTTGGTATGTATGGAATGAGAGCTATCTAAAATTCATATATGTGTTTGGTATAGCATCAGCAACGACAAAATAATATTAGTGCTCATTTGGTCTGTTTTTTTAAAATCAAAATAAACCATTCATGTACTAGAGTGTTCCGTCTGTTGTAGGTCCATATAGTTTAAGGTAGAGATGCAGAGTATAAACTTGAGGAGGAATAAGGTACATAGAGTATAAACTTGAGGGATAAGGTATATAGTTTAAGGTAGAGATGTAGAGTACAACTTGAGGAGGGATAGGGTGAAGAGGTGAGGGGGAAGAAGTTTTGGAATGACATATACCAACTTTTTAGTGGAATGAATGATTTTTTTAAACTTGAAATGAGTCATTTCAAGGAATGATTTTTTTTAAAAAAATTTCCCCTAATCAAACATGACTTCAAAATAACTTCCTCATTCTAGTGGAAGTGTATCAAACCATGTCTTGGAGCGTATTTTGATCTCTTAAAAATTTGAGTGTCAAAGATATCACTCTTAAGCCGCATTTATATACATTAGGGGTGATTCGTGTGCTTCGCACGCGGACTTGTGTTGTTTACTTTATTAGTCGAATGTTAAGATACAATTTAGTTATTTTCTTTGTTGTAGAATACATGTCACTATAAGATATTAGTAACACCACTTTATTAAGTTTTTAGTGTACACTTGGGCATATATTTTGATATATAGCTCCCTAACTCGTGATGGTAGAATCTATAGGGTTATAAGCTCTCTCGGTTGAGCACAGTTTCTAGGACAGTACATGTATAACAAATCGAGAATATGAAAGCATCATCTCTAGGCTCTTATTTTCTTCAACCTTTACGTCTCTTTGTGGATAATTCTGTACTCCATAAATGGATAAAAGATTTTAGACATGAGTAGGGACCTGCAAAACAAAAACGAAGTTATCTCATGTTTGGTCTATTATATAGATCTTATACACAAGATTTATTGCATATAAAAAAACATTAATTTTTTTTACCAAAGTTTTGAGAGGTTAGCTTGTATCAAGCTCACGACACTATTAGTTTTAAAAGAGAGACGCTTCGTCAATCTTCATAGGTAGCTGACAAAGTAAATGACCTGGAATACTTTAAGATTGTGAATAACTGAGTATACTATCTTCATAGAAAACTCTTTCAACTTTTTTTCTTTTCTTCTTCCCTGTATTAGAGTACTTTAGGATTTTTTTTTCATTCATATTCTTATGTCATTTAAGGTTTTAAAAGTGGCGTGAACGAACAATTTGGTTCCAAGAATTGATAAATTAATTACTTTTTCAATAGTTCTGAGGGTTAATATGTTGTTGATATTTTTAAAGTAAGTTTTTTATGGTGTAAGGTAGCACGTAATATTTTGTAGCTTGTTGTTTCCCTGCATTAACCTATTTTCAATAAACCGGAATTCACAGTTACTCAATTATTTGTAATTGTAGAGAGAAATGTAATCTTTATGTAGTTTATAATGTAAGTTGTGTTTGTCTAATAAATAGTTTAGATTACAACCTGAAACCATGTATCTTAATTGATTTTTATTTGCTGGGCCAATTGATTGAAGTACTCTCTCCATCCTTATGTTGTTTTTCTGTTTGACCGAATACACGGATTTTAATGAAAAAGTGAAGAGTAATAATTGTAGAGGAAAGAGATAGAGAGAAAGAGTAATAATTGTATATTGAATGAAGATTATTATATTATTATTTTATTTTTACCATTCCTTTTTTATCTTTTCACATTCCTTTTCCGGTGTCCAATTTTTATATTATTATTTGACTTCCTCCGTCCTATTTTGATCTTTCCGCTTTACTACCTTTGTATTATTATTTTACTCCCTCCGTCCTTTTTTTTTATCTTACCACTTTACTTTTCCGGTATTCCATTTTTATCTTCTCATTTTTCATTTATAGAAACTACTTTTCAACCATTTTTTTTTCAACTTTCAATGCACTTTCACTCTATCCAGTACAAATTCTCCTCTCCTAATACTCCATTTGTCCCATAATATAGTTCCTATTTGTTTCTATACATTTGACGATATACAGTTTGTGTCATTGATATCTATCATTGTATGTTAGTGTAAATTATAAAAAAAATTATATTATTAAAGTACTCATCGAGACGAATCAAACAAAATCTCCATGACTTTGTTTTTCCTTGCACATTAACAGGAATAGAGAAAATGAACTTCGGGCATCAATAGCGTCAAAATAACAATGAGAACTATATTATGGGACGGATGGAACGAAAGATAAAAAAGGAGCGGGAACACCTTATGAACAACAGTCTTTATATTATTATTTTATTCTCTCCGTCCCTTTTTTATCATCCCGTTTTCCTTTTCGGTATCACATTTTTATATTATTATTTTACTCCCTCCGTCGCTTTTTTTATCTTTCCCATTTCCTTTTCCGGTATACTATTTTATCTGCCTACTTTCCTTAACAGTAGTTTTTATATTATTATTTTATTTCTCACTTTTTATTTAAATAAAAAAGGGACGGAGGGGGTAAAATAATAATATAAAAATAAGACATTGGAAAAGGAAAGCGGGAAGATAAAAAACAGACGGAGGGGATAAAATAGTATATATGTTTATTGTAGATAAGCGCCGACTTCCCGTAACAGTAGTTTACATATTATTATTTTGTTCCCACTTTTCATTTAGATAAAAAAAGGGACGAAAGAAATAAAATAATAATATAAAAATGAGACATCGGAAAAGGAAAGCGGGAAGATAAAAACGGAAAGGATAGAATAAAATAATAATATAAGTCTACTGTAGATAAGCGCCTTCCCACTTTTATAGTAGTAGGGATTTTCGGTATACCATTTTTATCTGCCTACTTTCCGTAACAGTAATTTTCATATTATTATTTTATTCTCCACTTTTCATTTAAATAAAAAAAGGATGGAGGGAGTAAAATAATATAAAAATGAGACTTCGGAAAAGGAAAGCGGGAAGATAGAAAACAGACGGAGAGGATAAGATAGTATATATGTTTATTGTAGATAAGCGCCCACTTCCCGTAACAGTAGTTTACATATTATTATTTTATTCTCCACTTTTCATTTAGATAAAAAAAGGGACGAACGGAATAAAATAATAATATAAAAATGAGACACCGGAAAATGGAAGCGGGAAGATAAAAACGGAATGAAAGGAACAAAATAATAATATAAGCCTACTGTAGATAAGCGCCTTCCCACTTTTATAGTAGTAGGGATAAAACAGACGGAGGGGATAAAATAGTATATATGTTTACTGTAGATAAGCGCCCACTTCCCGTAACAGTAGTTTACATATTATTATTTTATTTCCCACTTTTCATTTAGATAAAAAAGGGACGAAGGGAATAAAATAATAATATAAAATGAGACACCGGAAAAGGGAAGTGGGAAGATAAAAACGGAACAGAAGGAATAAAATAATAATATAAGTCTACTGTAGATAAGCGCCTTCCCACTTTTATAGTAGTAGGGATACCCGATATATCATGCTCATAGATCTGAGCAAAACTGGACCGGCTTCTGTGTCTGCCCAGTCTGTCCAGAAAAATGGATGTGTATGAATATGATAATTTACGCATCTTGTCCGGCTAGTCCGGTCCACTCGTTTATATGAGCGGGTGGTGGACTTTAGATCGGCAATTCACAACCTGAAGTCCACAATTCGAAACCCTAATTGAAATCCCCATTTTAATTCCCCAAATCAAAACCACAAATTAAAAACTCTAATTTCAAACATGCAATTCAAATCGACAAATTCACAACCTGAAATCCATAATTCGGAACCCTAATTTGAAATCCCTAAATTGAAACCTCAATTAAAACCCCGAATTCAAACTCGCAATTGAAATCGGCAATTCACAACCTGAAATCCACAATTCGAAACCCTAATTTTAAATCCCTAACTAAATTCCCTAATCTGAAACCTGCAATTAAAATTTTGCAATTCACAACCCTAAAATCCATAATTCTGAACCCTAATTTGAAACCCCCAATTCAAATTCCCAAATTGAGACCGTGAAATCCCCAATTTAAAACCCTAATTTCAAAACCCCAAATCTAAACCCTAATTATAACAACCCCCGTATCGATACCTTTGTTAGCCTTCCTTGTTCTTCAATCGCCTCCAAAGTCATCGTCTTTGATCACCTGGTTCGACTCGAGAACTTTCGTTTTCAATATCCTTCCTCCATTGTCTCCAATCGCCTTCCTCCTTCTTCTCCAATCACTTTCCTCCTTCTTCAATCGCCTTCGTCCTTCTTTCTTCGAAGTCTTTGTCTGCAAAACTGACTACTCCTAAGTCGCTCCCCCTCAACACTCGATATTGGGATACAATAGAACCCTAATCTGTCTTTGCCAGAATGAAGAGAAAGAGAAGATAAGGGAAAGGGGGGGGGGGGGGGCTTGCGCGACTCAATACATATGATTTTTACCTTTTTATCATTTCTTTTCTTTTCTTTTCTCAAGTCATAGTTTTCTGGGTACCTCGCGAAGATTCTCTCCCCTTGTTCATTTTTCCTGTCAACGATGGTTGACAACGAACCCTTTCCTTATCTTTGCGAGGATGCTTATACCTGGAAAACTGACTCTTTCTCTTCTCTTTGCAGTGAGTAGTACATCCTCTGTACGAAGCTCAGAGGTTTCTATAGACTCCTCGTCCACGTCGAGCCTCTTTCATGCTTTGGATGACGAGAGGGATGAGGTTCGTAGGTGTACTGGAGACGAGGCGGGTCCGAGTTCCCAAGCAATCGTCCCTAGGTCACAAGGAAAATCAGTGAAGGCTTGGTTGATAATTGAACACGTATGAATTATAGTGGAATCAAAACGCATATGTAAGAATGATTTTGTCACTACTTTGGAGTGTAAGGAATCTTCCATGAAACATGTGAAGCTATTTTAAACGACAAAATTGCTTATTATAAAGCATGTGAAAAGCTGATTTTTTGTTGTTTTCATGCCCTTAGAGCATTTTCAATGGTGATACTCACCTAGAATATCATACTAGTTTTTTTTATATTTTTTCTCCTCCATATCATATTATATCACGATCATACTCACATAGAGTATCATAATCTTTTATTTTTTATCTGTTTATATTATTATATGTATTAAGTACATCTATTCTATTTCTTTAACATTTTTTAAATAAAAAATGATAGAAAGTGGACCCATTATATCATAAAATGTGTAAGATTGAGTATCACAAACATGATACTCAAGTCTAATGAAGATTTTGAAATACTAAAAAACTCTACACATTATTTTATTTTTCTTTTTAAAAATGGCCTATGATACTTGGAATATCACTATTGTAGATGGTATTAGCTTTCTCGTTGTATTCCATGTTGTTACATTCATGCGTGCCATATTGACAAAATTTATTGTATATGTATGATTTGACAGATAAGTGTGAATATAAATTCTCTACATGGGGGAAGTTTCTATCTTAGTATGGAGGGGAACATTTTCTATAGGAAAATACTAGTTTATGTCAAAAAGAATGTTGATCCAGACTTGATGTCTAAGATGGAGCTTGAAGATTATATAAAAGAGGGAGTTGGGATTAATGATGTGAGGGAGTTATGGTTCTGTAGAGTAGGTCTTCCTTTACATAGGAGAATATAATAAATTATGGGTGATAATGATATAAGACAATTATATAAATCTTGTGAAAAAGATAATACACTACAAGTGTATGTTGTTCAAGGTGATGTACTGAATTCACAAGCTCCACATGTCTTACTCGGGCTTTCAAAAGGGGACAGTGTAAGGAGCCAATGAGTTTTAGGTAGCCAATGCTAATATTTTGTCCAACACAGTTGGCCTATTGCTCACTCCCAACCCGATTTCCCTTAACCCAAAACTGAAGGTTACTCGTCACTCTAGTTCCAGATGCAACCAATCCCCAATTCTACTCTAACCATAAAAGGGAAAGAACTTGTTATCCCTATCCCCATATCCATTCCTATCAACTCTGCCAAATCTACTTCTCCTCCCTTAAATTCCGTCCTTGAAGATAACAATTTTTTAGATGGGGAATTTCTAGGTTCTAAAAGCTGTAAAGATAAGGTTTTCACTGAAGATGTATTGGTGAAGAGTTAGATGATGATATAGACTTTGATCAGAATGTGGATCCAGATGTATTTGGGTCATGATGACGTTGAAAGAGATGGTGATGACTTGTTTGATATAAAAGTATATACTAATGATTATAGAAGCGACAATGGGTCGGATGATGAGAAAAGATACAGGTATCCTGAATTCAACCCTTTAGTTGATTTTAAGAGTAAAATTGAACTGAAGTCTGGTATGAGATTTGCTTCCAATGACATATTTATAAAGTCTTTGAGATAATTTACACTTTAAAATGGATTTGATTGTTACTATCTACATAATGATGGCACCATGATATATGTATATTGTTTACATAAGTGTTGATGTGTGTTGAAGCACAACAAGAAAAAGTGTGCGCAAGAAGAATTGTGCAGTTTTGAAGCTTTAGCAAGAAAAATGGGAGTAGATGGTACTTTTCAACTTAAGTAATTTATCTTTGGGCATAAATAAGAATACAAAGATGACATCCAAATGGTTGGATAAAAGATATCTTGAGCATTATAGGGAGGATCCTTATATCTATTATAAAGAGGGAGCACAGTGTAGACATAACCTATCATCAAGCATGAAGGGCTAGGATGAGGGCACTTCTTATGATATGTTCTGTGATCCCTTGCAAACATATGTTTTAATTTTGGTCTTCATTTTTTTAAACTTGTATCTTAGTAGTTTTTATACTTCTATGTTGCCTGCCTTTAGTTTTTATGACCTAATACCTAACCCTTAACTGAAAATCCTAGATATATTAGAAAGTTGAAATTGGAAAACCGCCATCAGAACCCTAATTGAAATCCCCATTTTAATTCCCCAAATCAAAACCACAAATTAAAAACCCCAAATCGAAAAACTCTAATTTCAAACATGCAATTCAAATCGACAAATTCACAACCTGAAATCCATAATTCGGAACCCTAATTTGAAATCCCCAATTAAAACCCCAAATTCAAACTCGCAATTGAAATCGGCAATTCACAACCTGAAATCCACAATTCGAAACCCTAATTTTAAATCCCTAACTAAAATCCCTAATCTAAAACCTGTGATTAAAATTTGGCAATTCACAACCCTAAAATCCATAATTCTGAACCCTAATTTGAAACCCCCAATTCAAATTCCCAAATCGAGACCGTGAAATCCCAATTTAAAACCCTAATTTCAAAAACCCCAAATCTAAACCTAATTATAACAAACCCCCCGTATCGATACCTTTGTTAGCCTTCCTTGTTCTTCAATCGCCTTCAAAGCCATCGTCTTCGATCACCTGGTTCGACTCGAGAACTTTCGTCTTCAATATCCTTCCTCCATCGTCTCCAATCGCCTTCCTCCTTCTTCTCCAATCACTTTCCTCCTCCTTCAATCGCCTTCGTCCTTCTTTAGTCGAAGTCTTTGTCTGCAAAACTGGCTACTCCTAAGTCGCTCCCCCTCAACACTCGATATTGGGATACAATAGAACCCTAATATGTCTTTGCCAGAATGAAGAGAAAGAGAAGATAAGGGAAGAGGGGAGAGAGAGAGAGAGAAGAAGGGAAGAGATAAAAATCATGTGTATTGAGCTTGCGCGACTCAATACACATGATTTTTACCTTTTTATCATTTATTTTCTTTTCTTTTCTCAAGTCATAGTTTTCTGGTACCTCGCGAAGATTCTCTTCCCTTGTTCATTTTTCCTGTCGATGAGGGTTGACAACGAACCCTTTCCTTATCTTTGCGAGGTTGCTTATACCGGGAAAACTGACTCTTTCTCTTCTCTTTGTAGTGAGTAGTACATCCTCTGTACGAAGCTCAAAGGTTTCTATAGACTCGTCGTCCACGTCGAGCCTCTTTCGTGCTTTGGCCGACGAGAGGGATGAGGTTCGTGGGTGTACTAGAGACGAGGCGGGTCCGAGTTCCCAGACAATCGTCCCTAGGTCGCAAGAGATCTTCTATGACACCTTTCCACCACCCCTGCCTTTCGTTCATTACGTACCTTGCGAACTTCCTGTCGTGGTAGTAACTCACGCTTCTCCCGTCCTGATCTTGGATGGTCGAGTATCCCCTGTAAAGTGTACTTGATAGGAGCTTATTATATGGTGTTAACCAGCGACTATTAGTTTAGGTTTAGTGGTATTTAGGTGCTTGACGAGTGGTAATTCCGGAATCTAGGTTAGGAGTTCATTTGTAGATTCGCGGAATGCTCGTAAGCGTTTTTATGGCTTCTGTATTGGAGATCCCGCTTGTGCTCGTCTTTAGTACATTCGGGATGGAGCTAGATGAAGATTAGCCACGCCTACACCGTTGGAGAAGCTAAGAGGCGAAGCCGAGCTGCCTCGAAGCTTGTGGAGTTGCATATCACCTTAGCAGTGAAGAATCTCGACCGAGGAAGAGGGATCTCGACCGAGAAAGAGCAACAGAAACTTAGAAGACATTCAGAGATGCAAATCTCGATCGAAAGCCAGGAATCTCGACCGAGAAGTGAAGATCTCGATCGAGAATTACCAATCTCGGTCGAGAAAGTATTATCAGAAGTTTCTGCAGTGAAGATCTCGATTGAGAAGGATGTATCTCGACCGAGAAGTGAAGATCTCGATCGAGAATGTGTGATCTCGGTCGAGATAGGAGTGATCAGAATCTATACAGGGAAGAATCTCGATCGAGAATGTGAGATCTCGGTCGAGATGACGGTCCCGGGATGATGTTCTTTGCGAGATTTTTATTATTATTTTATAGGATTTCCATATCTTTTAGTATTTGTTTCAGTTATTTTATTCCTTTTGAGTTGAAGACTATATAAGTAGATAACTTAGGAGGAGAAATTCTAGTTTATGTTTTGGGAGGCTTGCTTGGGAGAGTTCTTCATCGTTCATCATACATTGGTTCGTTTTCTACCTTCATCCATTGTTATTCATGGCTTCTATGGCCATGAGTAACTAAATCCATTGTAGTTCACTTCCAAGTTGAAACCTTTGTTCTTAGATTTGTTGTGAGAATTCAAACTCATATGTTTTGGTTTAATTTGAGGATTGTTTCATAATCTCTTGTGCTTTATATTATTATTGTTTGATCTTGATTTCATCTAGAGTGCACGCTAGGTTTAGTTATTATCATTCATATTGCTAGGACTTGACAATTCTATTTGAAAAGCCTTGACCTTTAGGTAGCGAGCATGATTTGCATAGACTATTTGCGAGTGCTTATTGTGTAGAGATTATGAACTCATGTCGAGTATCGGCTATTTGCCAATGGTATTGCATGAGCCTACTTATCTTTGATCTTTATGCTATTGTGCTTTTGAACCTTGGGATTTCCTTGGTTATTGATTACAATAAGGGTTTCTAGGACTATTTGGACTAGTTGCTATTTACGAACAAAGAGTAGGACAACTAAATTATACGATATGAACATATGTTAGTAGAATTCGATGATCAACAATCTATCATGAACATTGTGTGGATACAAAGGAAGTGAGATCATTCTCCCAATCATTGTTACAACAATCTCTTACTACTTTCATTGATTTAAATACGTTAGTTACATACAGCAACAAAAAACCCCTCTGGTTATGTTCTAGTTGCATCATAGAAATAGACTATCACTGACTCTCTTGGGATTCGACCCCTACTTACCACTGTACTAGTGAAATATGAGTTGGGACTTTACTTTGATCTTGGCGATCACGACAATCGCCTCCGTCAGTACTCTTCCGGGCAAGAATATCAAGCCCTCACAATCTACGGTCAAGACCCTTCACTTAGCGGATTACGCCAAGGAGTTTCCCTTCCCTCGGGGGACTGTTCTCACTTTGCAGATCACGAGTGGGGAATACCTCGACGATTATGGTGAGTATTTCCCCCCTTAGTCGGCACGCTCTATGGACAGACTTCAGGCTCCCGATCCCTCAGTTTATGAGAGACATTCTCGAGGAGGAGCAACTAAGCCCTACACAACTTCACCCAAACTTTTAGAGGTACGTGGCGGCTTTTCAGCTTCGGTGCCAGGAGATCGGCTATACTCCTTCTGCTCACCTCTTCTGCGCTTTGTACAAGCCCTTCTCTTACAACTGGGGTCTAATTACTTGCTCCTGCAAGTATAACCCTCAATATAAAATGTCGAGCAACGAGGTGGGGTGCCTTCACTGATGGATTTTGGTGAAGCCTATGACGGACGATGTCATAGGCAATCCGGTCAAAGTAATCCGTAGCTTATTTCTCTACAGGTGTAGAGTGGCAACAAGTAAGAGTCGATCCCACAAGGAGTCTCTGGGTCCGATCTTGTCTTTGCAAAACAATTAACTTTATAATAAATAAAGGGAAAAGGGGGGAAATATGATTGATTGATTTGGAAAACTAATAAAAGCAAGCGCTTTGTTCTCCTAAGCATCTACCTACGAAGTTATGGGTTTGATCATTGATTTTCTATTACAACTTGGGTTCAATCTCCTTTATTATATGCTATGTTTGTCCTAATCCATGTACTAGAGTCGCTAAATAGGTCAACTAGTCCTAATAGCGTCTTACCTACCAATCAATCCATGAAACTATCAAGACTAAATCCTAGGCAACATTAAGTTCATGAATAAATAGGAAAGTGTATTGACCTTGGCGCCTACACCTCATTAATCTCCCTATCCTACAAGTCCAACTAGTCCAAGTAGAGATTTATGCCACTAAGTAGACAAGGTTCTCCAACTAGGATAAACCAAGCCTTGGCTATATGAAGGAAACATGTAAACCTAGGTATCTAAGCCATATAAACATATTGCAATCAATAACTAAACAACCAAGAGATTAAAACAACACATTAACATATTATTAGAACCAAAGGAGGAAATCTACATACCCATTACCTCCGCAGGCCTTAGCCCGGAGAACAAAGCAAAGGAGATTACTCCCTCTTCATCCTAACAAAACTATTCTATTATTCTTTGAGAAATGTGATGATTGGGAGGAGGCAAAGCTCCTCTATTTATAAGAAAGCAAAACCCTAAATTAAAGTATGTGGAAAGCCTAGCCCGAAACTGTACAAAACCTAGGTAGAAAAGCCCATTTAAGCCCACAAAGTCGGACTTCGCGGGACGTTGGAATTAGTGAAGGCGCGGGCACGCGTCTAACGGCACGATCGCGCTATCTGCAGAACGTCAAGCGCGGTCGCGTCTTGTGTGGCGCGGTCCCACCACTGGGCAGCTGCCTTGTCTTGGTCGCGTGAGCTCTGGCGCGGTCGCGCCCAGGCAGTTTGCCTCTTTTCTCTTCTCTTCTCGGCCCGTGCTTGCTCTCCGCTTTCTGCGCCTTCTTCCTTGTGCACATAATCCTTGTATTAGACACTTTGCTCCGCGATGTCTGGATTACGGCCATATGCTCCATTTGTGGCCTCTTTTGCCTATGGTTGATGCTAATATCCACTCCTTATGATGTATGAAATGCCGCCAATCAGCCTGCCAAAGAGCATGACGTGAATCACCAGGTCCATGTGATAGAGATTCGCGAGTGGGTTTCCTTATACTCGGATGAGCACCTCAAGAAGACCAAGGAGGATTTTTGTTCTTTCGTTAAACTTGGCTCGAATAATTATAACGACATCGTAACCATGGAGTTTCTCGCAAGTTGTGGTCTTAGTCATCTTCCCCCTCCTAGTAGGACTCTTTGAAGACTTAACTTTGATATGCACGTTATTTGTGTTGCGGATTGCTTAACTCTTATCTATGTTTTCTTGTGAAACAGAAAATTGCTTTGACTTCCTAATCATAGAAGATGACGAGGACCACCAGCCTCGGCTAGACCATGCGCCAGCTAATATCGTCATCACTTTGTCCATCTCTATGGGTCCTGACCCGGTGGACCCCCCTCATATGCTTCCCACCACAAAAATCGTTGAAGAGGACTCTGTTCCCTTGTCAGAGCAACTACACCGTAAGAGGGCTAACTCTTCTCGCAGCTCCCCTCACCCTTCGAAGAAAAAGCAAAAAGGGAAAGAAGTTGAGAAGATGGTGCTTACTTCTTTGACTCAGGCGTCATTCGAGTTCTCTGTGAGCATTATGGGGGTCTTGAGCCAGAGTACTGGGGGCTTTCTTCTTACCCCGAATCTGGTGAGACGTACGATGAACCGGACACTGCTCATGCCCAATCCCTCTCCGTAACTTGAGAGAATGATAAAAGATGATACGACCAGAGGTATCCATCCTCTCACGGAGGTAAGTTTGAACTGTGTTTGCTCATTTCTCCCTTCTTCATCGTTCTTATTTGTTTTTTTCTGTCTCTAGGCGGTGCAACTTTGTATGGAGGCTGGGGAGAAGTTCGAGACAGGTCTGAAGAGTGCTAAGACTGACCTATTAAAGAACTACGATGAGCTAGACTCGAGCCATAGAGAGCTTAGCAAATCTTTCCAAGAGCGTACGATTTCCGAGAAGGATGAGGAGCTGAAGAAAAGGGTCAAGGAGCTGGTGGCCAAAAATAGTTCTTGCAAGGTGCCGGCTACTGAACTCCAAGATTTAAAGGAGAGACATGTCACCGAGCTCGAATCTTTAACGGAGAATCACGTCATTGCCATTCAAATATATCAAGAGGAGGCGGTCAACGAATACACAAGTGGTCATCGCGAGGCTTCTCGCATGAACTTTCTTTCTAAGTACCAGATTTGAGTATTCAATGAGGCGGCCAAGCTTTAGGAGGCTGAGCTGGGCTTTCCCAATTTCAAGTTTGATGGGAAGAGACTGTTCGACTACCCTCTTATAACGTCGAGCTATAGCCCTCCTCCTCTTGGTGCTTACACTTTGGACAACGAGGACACTCCCATGGAAAGTCCGATCACACCTGGTCGCGAGCGTGACGTGATAAGAGGCCCCACTATCTTTTCAGAACTGAGAAGGGCTCACGCTGCTGCTAAAGATGCTATCAAAGGTGCTGATAAAGATGATGCTCCCCCTGCCAATCCTCCCCACCTCAATCTACCTCTTAGAATCATTTCTTGCTTGACTTGTCTGAACTTGACAATATTTTGGGTGTAGTCCCAAGGGACTTGTAATATAACATTGTTTTTGCTCGTTTTAATGCTTTGTTTAAATGCTTTCTTTGCTTTATGTTTTGCTTCCCTCACAATCCTCCTTTACTACCCCTTACCTTTTCTGCTATGTGGAAATTACCACATGCATGAAAGGTAGAAATAAGGGGGTCGCGAGTGTCATGTCTTAGTGAGAGGATACTATTTAATACCATAAAACTTATATAAAGGTAGGGCTTATAGTCTTTGAACATTCTATTTACATAACATGGAAAATAAAAGAAGTCTGGAAAACATGGAGTTCGAATGATACGTAAGAATTCTTATATCCTCGCGATCCTTGTCTTTGATCCTTGGTCTGTTGTCTCCTCGTTTCTTGTTGTGTCTTAGCCGTCCCTGAAAAAAACCTGCATAGTTTTCCCTGAACCTTAGTATTTTTATGGCATACTTAGCTTTTTGTGTGTAAGTTTATACTTACCGAAGCTCTACCTTTCTAGCCTTGGAGCTCCTTGAGGTGACGTTTCTCATATATGGTAACAAGGGTCTCCCTGTTACATCGCGATGCAATGTTATGGTTTTTCTGTTATGATACTGTTGTATTTCATGCTTTACGTTTCGACGTACCTTAACTTAGTCTAGATCCCAGCTTCTAGGGAATACTCTATCCTTATTCTGTGGCGACTTTTGCTCTTCCGACCTATATCACATCTTGGTTTATTTTGGTAACTTTAAGGAGAGAAATGAATGTTTAGAGCTTATAGGGTTGTTACCTTTTCTCTTGTAACTGCTTTGTGGCGCCTCTGTGCGAGAGGACTTTTTCTTTTATACTCGTGACTAACTCGTGGCATGTATCTCTCGATGGTTTAGTCCGATGTCTCTACTAGTTCGTGACTTGCTCGAGGCGAATAGCCCTCGATGATTCAGTCTATTGCGTTTCATATTTTCGTGGCTTGCTCAAGGTGTACAACACTAGATGATTCAGCTCGTGATACATTTGCTCTTGACTGGCTCGAGGCGTGTGGCACTCAATGATTTAGCCCGATGCTTCATTTGCTCGTGGATGGCTTGAGGCACGTGGCACTCAATGATTTAGCCCGGTGCTTTATCTGATCGCGGCTGGCTCGAGGCGTATGGCACCCGATGATTCAGCCCGATGCTTTATTTTCTACTCGCGACTGGCTCGAGGCACATGGCTCTCAATGGTTCAGTCCGATGTCTTTGTTCTCTATTCGCGACTGGCTCGAGGCACATGGCTCTCGATGGTTCAGTCCGATGTCTTTGTTCTCTACTCACGACTGGCTCGAGGCACATGACTCTCGATGATTCAGTCTGATGTCTTTGGTCCCTTTTTCACTTCAAGCTTTAGCTTGTACTGCGAAATACATAGCTATAGGTTAGTTTTTTGTTCATTTTGAGGGGTCTATACACTTATGTAAGTATGATAGTCGTATCTCATTCGGTCGAGTGAGGATAAATCTCTCACTTTGACTGCTTTCTTCGCGCGTTGATGAGTGGCGTCTAGCATGGCGTAATAAGTGGTTGTTAGCATCGTTTATGGAATGGACCATGATTTGGAGCATATTACCGTAGACCGGACCTCACAAAGCAAAGTGGTTAAACACGAGGATTACGAGCATTCGGGAGAAGACTGAAGAGAAGATGGCCAAAGGACAAAGAAAGTTCACACGCACAAGGAGACGCAACCGCGGTGGAGCACTTGGGCTAGGGCGCGACCACGCCATGTTGTAAGGAGGTGGGCGCGACCGCGCCCACATTGACGCGACCGTGCCTGCATAGGGTTTTTGCCGCGAGTTCAGATCTGATGCGGGCTTTGTTTGGGCCTTTTACCTATTTTCTGATGGAGTTTCGGGCTGGGACTTTTAGTGATTGTTTCTAAGGTTTCTATATTTTATAAATAGGGATGAGAGCTTTGTCTCCTTCCCATGCTTAGTTCTAGTTTAATTTAGAGAGTTCAGAGAGAATTTGCGTTGTTCTCCAGGTTGAAGCCTGCGAATGGTTGGTTTGTAGACTTCTTCCTTCGTTCTAATAAATATATATTGTTTGATTTGTTTCATTATCTTGTGCATATTGATATTGACTATGATTTATCTCTTTATATTGATCACCTAGGTTATTTAGATCTAATTCATACTGCTAAGTCTGACCTGTATGAGTTGGAGAGTCTTTCCATAGGGTAGCAAATCAATTACCTAGACTAGTTGGACTTGTTATTGTGTGGAGAATGATGATGTGTTAGTAGCCAAGTGGCGTTGCATGTTCCTATTTATTCTTGAACTTCATGCTGCCTAGGGATTAGCTTTTGATAGTTTCAGAGTTATATCTAGAGAGGGTTAATATGCCGAGTTGGATTATTAACTAATTAGGACCAAAGATTAGGACAATCATAATATATAAATTAGTAGATTGAACCCGAATAACAATTAAGAAGTCAATGATCAAACCAACCATTCCGTTGTGTGGATTCCCGCTGAATACGGTATTTTCTCTATTGCTTTCCTAGATTAGATTAGTGGTTTAGCTTCAATCCACTTTTCCCCTTTTCTATCATTATTAAGTTGATCTTATTAATTATACAAAAATTGAATACCTGACTCCCTGTGGGATCGATCCTTGCTTGCCACTCTACTTGTAGAGGTGTTAGTGAGGTTTATAAATATTTTGACGCGGCTAAACGACGCTCGTCACGCATCAGGATCAGATAACCCTTGCGTGCTGCCTCGCCTATAAGTTACGAGTGGTTTGTTATGAATTTTGTTAGTGAAAGGTTATTTGTTTTGTACACTATGCATGAATTGATAATGATAAGGATGATTTGGAATATGTACCTGGGGTGAGGCTTTTCCTACTATGAATAGTACTTGTGGAGCCGTGTCACGTTCCAAGAGTTCGCGATGCGATTCCTAGCACAGTCCTTTAGCTTGTATGCTCATGGGGCTACCTCGGCTTCAATGATATAGGGAACTTCCCAGTTTGGGTCCAGTTTTCCTCCTTCTACCTTGTGATTTGCTGCTCGGATAGCTACCATCTCGCATGCCTCTTCTCTGAGTTGTAACTCTTGAGCTATCTTTTCTCTAATTTCTTCTTCGTTGTATTGTATGATTCTATCAGTTGGGAATATATGCTCTACAAGTACGACTGATTCGACGCCATATGCTAAGGAAAACAGTGTTTCCACAGTTGCTCTCTTAACGGTTGTGCGATTTTCCCAAAGCACGAGGGGTAATTGTTCATCCCACCGACCTCGCGCCCCGTCTAGTATCTTCTTGAGGTCTGTTACAATACTCTTATTAGCAGCTTCCACTTGGCCATTGCAATGTGGATGCGCCACTTATGCAAATTTCAGTCTGATGCACAAGTCACTACACTAGTCGACGAGCTTTGGTTTATTAAACTGGGGACCTCTATCAGTGACGATGTCTTGTGGGAGGCTAAATCTGCAAATTATATTCTGCCAAAGGAACTTCTGTAATGCTTGGACATTTGTTCTAGCCAGGGGAACTGCCTCGATCCACTTAGTTAAATAGTCAATTACGACGATGATGAACTCTAATTGGTCGGGCGCCTTTGACGAGAAAGGCCCCAATAGATCTAGGCCCCACATTGCGAATGGGCACGGACCTGCCATAATTTGCATCTCTACCCCCGGTTGATGGCAAGCTGGCGCATGTGGTTGGCATGCTTTACAAGACTTCGCGATGTTCACAACATCTTCGCGCATCGAGAGCCAGAAATGGCCATGTCTGAGGGCCTTAAATACTAACGACCTCCATCCCACATGCGTGCCACACAACCCAGCATGAAACTCAACGAGCATTCTTTGTCCTTTTTCTTGAGACAAGCAACGCAGCTCGCGAGTCATGATGCCTTTTTTGTATAGTTCTCCTTGGCATGTGAAGAATCGTGCTGCCTACACCTGTAGCTTCTTTCGCTCACGAGTATCCTCTGGTAGGTTTTCCTGTGACAAATACTTTAGGATGTGGGTTCGCCAGTCGTCTGCGGGAGTGTCGATTGACATCATCTCGAACTGCTCGATATGGCCTTCATGCTAGTAGAACAATACCAAATCAGCATAGATTTCCTTTCTGACTTTACATCGATCAACTGAGCTTGCGAAGCTAGTCTTGCGAGCCCATCTGCTTGCTCGTTTTCACTTCTGGGAATAGCAGTTATGAGGAAATGCTTGAACGTATTTTTCAATCTTGCCACCCAAGCTTGATACTTTGGTTGATTTCCTATTAGAGTCTCATATATGCCTTGCACCTGCTGGACTACCACTTCTGAGTCACAAATGCACTCGATTTCTTCTACCTGCTCCTTGAGGGCAAACTCGAGCCCAATGATCAGAGCCTCGTAGTCAACTTCATTGTTGGTGGCGTTGAAGTCGAGAGTTATCACGTGTTCATACATATATATTCTTCTGGTGAGAACAACGCGACTCCCGAGCCACAACCCTCAGCATTCACTGCGTTTTCCATGTATAACTTCCACGGTTGGTTTGCATAGAACGGTGAGTTGTCGAGCTCGCGAAAACTTGTTTCAACAATGAAGTCAGCCATCGCCTGAGCTTTAATGGTCGGAGGGCGATACTCAGTATCAATTTCTGAAAGCTCAACAGCCCACTTAGTCATTCTTCCGGATAAAGTAGGTCAGTGTAGAATCCCGCGCAGAGGTAGTTTGGTCAACACCTGAATAGTATGCGCATGAAAGTGCAACATTAGTCTTCGTGCTGCCATGACTAAAGTGAATATGGTCTTCTAGACCGATGAATATTGGCTTCGGTCGGCAATAGTGCCTTACTGACAAAGTATATGGGTTTCTGTTGCTCGCGAGTAAGCACAACACTTACAGTTCGCGAGTTAGATGCAAGGTATAACTGTAATGCTTTGCCTGGAACACGTGACGATAAGGTCAACAAATTTTCCAAATGCTCTTTTAGGCTGGCGAAGGCCGTTTCACATTCTGGAGTCCATTGAAATTGCTTTGGCTTTTTGAGGATCTCAAAGAATGGTAAGTTCCTCTCGACAAGCTTGGCACATAACCTTCCCAAGTAGTTTACTGACCCCATGAACCTTTGTACTTTGTTTGTTGTCCGAGGAGCCTTCATGTCTAGGACGGCCTAGACTTTGGATGGGTTTACCTGTATACCTTGCAAACTGATTTGGAAGCCTAGGAACTTGCCTTCTATGACCCTGAATACACATTTTTTGGGGTTCAAGCTCATGCCGTATTTTTTGTAAAGTGTCGAACACCTCGTGCAGGTCTCTCGGATGATCTTTCTGGCTTCTACTCTTCACCACAATGTCATCTACATAGGCCTTAACTGTCTTGACAATCTTTCCTTGAAAGACCATGTCCGCAAGCCTCTGAAAGGTGGCCCCTGCATTTTTAAGACCGAACGACATGACCCTGTAGCAGAAAGTGCCTTTGTCTGTTATAAAAGTCGCGTGGTCTGCGTCTACCGGGTTCATCGCGACCTGATTGTACCTCAAATATGCATCGAGAAATCTCAAGGCCTCGTGACCTGCTTTGGAGTCGACGAGTTGATCTATGATTGGGAGCATATAACTGTCTTTGGGGCACACCTTGTTTAGATCGGTGAAATCGACGCACATGTGCCACTTGCCTGTATCTTTCTTTGGCACCATAACAACATTCACGATCCGGGTAGGGTATTGTACTGGTCCTACAAATCCTGCTTTGAGTAGCTTCGCGAGCTCTACCGTTGCAGCGTTCATTTTTAGGGCCTGCTTGCTTTCTCTTCTTTTATCGTCGAGGCTTTACATGCGGATCAATATCAAGAGAGTGAGTCATTACCTCGGGGGGAATACCCTTGAGATCTTTTAGTGTCTAAGAGAAGACGTCTTTGAGGTCCCCAACAAGGCCTTGACTTCTTTGGTGACTTTTGTAAGTAGCCCTTGGTCGATGTACAACCTCTTTTCTTCCTCGCCAAATGGTGAGATAGCATGCTTCATGACATCCACGAAGGTAGGAGGAGTGTCTTCCCCCGAAGATGATCGCGAAGCTTCTCGAGGGTCCAGATCTGCCTCGCCTTCAGTGCGGAGTGAACATGATAACTAGAGTTGGTTTGCGTGCACCGCCTTCTTATCATTACGCTCAACTTGAATGTAGCATGTTTCACACTATTCCTGATTGCCTCGAGCTGTGCCTGTTCCATTCTGGGTTGGGAACTTGGGGCACAAATTGTTGATTGACACCAGTGCTTCGGATCGCATTAATGAGTATCTTCCTAGGATTACGTTGTAAGACGATGCGAGGGGGGTGACTGAAAAGTCGATCGCGCAACTCCTTCGCAGGCCACCTTCATGACCCAGGATCATGTCAATTGTGACGACCCCGAGTTTTCCTTCAAAGAATCCCCCGTAAAGTCTATGAGATTGAACTTTGTTGGCCTTCGAGGCCGAGATTTTGATAGGATTCCAAATAGATTATGTCCCCCGCACTACCAGTATGTATCATTACTCTTTTGACAATCTTCGTTCCCATATGGATATGGATGACGAGTAGGTCGGCTTGCTTGTTTTCCCACTCGACCACATCGTTGTCATCGAATTGTAGCTGGTATGGCTTGCGAGCAACCTCGGCTATCAACATCATTGGCCTCCCGGGAGGCAATGGGGCATTGGAGGCCCTTCTCTGCTCCCGCCTACTGGGCATTCTCGGCTGGTGACGCCCAGTGATCGTCCCAACAAAACCGTCAACTCGAGGGAAAACAGGAGGTTGTGGGGACGGTGCAACCGGATCGTTGGCAATTTGGCCTTGTGCTCGCCTAGCTTCCATAAACCTCCGATCTTCTCATTCAGCCTCGCGATGTATGCTTTGACACTTGGCGATATTATGGGTGTTTTTACAACGTTTCGTGCACCACATTCCTCGAGCTGGGGTCGCGGGTGGTCTACCTCGCCTTCTGTTTCCCTGCACGGTTCCCATCATGTTCTGCGCCTGAAATTGCATCTGACCTAGGCCTCCTTGTAACTGAAGGGCTGGGTCTTGCGATGTTTGCTCGGGTTGCTTCTTGGGTCCCCATGACTGGTTCCCCTTGTGATTAACACCCGATGCTTGGCTCTGTTTTCGCGAGCCTTCCTGGCCTTGGTTTTTTCTTGTGATCTTGTCAGACTCGATCTGGTCGTACGCCTTCTACATCATCTTCTCATAGTCGAGATACACCTGGTTTCGTCCCAATCTATCCTTGAACTCTGAGTCGTCCCACAATCCCCCGAAAAATGCTTTCCTAGCCCCTTGCTCAGTGAAGTCGTGTGCCTCAATTGCTATTGTTGCGAATCTCTTGACATACGACTCGAGGGATTTGTCTACTCTTTGCTTCAGCCCCTGGGTTTGCAACATCGTCACCTTTCGCTTTTTAGAGGCACTGAAGTGGGTTACGAAACGCTCCTCGAGGTCGTCGAAGCTCTGGATTGTTCGCTTGGGCAGCTAGAGCATCCATGACAGGGAGATTCCTGACAACGTGTTCGGGAAACCTTTACACATAGTTGCATCGTCCGCGTTGCAAGCCAACATTGTATAACGGTACCGGTTGATGTGGTCTCGAGAGTCCTCGACGCTTGTATAGTCCTTTGACGTTGGATATTTGAAATCCTCGCGTGCGGGTGTATTGATGATATGATCGGCGAAAAAGGTTCCTCCTTGTGGGTTCGACCCTGCACTAACTTGGTGCCCTGGGAATGACCGAATTGGGCAGAGAATTGACCGTTCGGACGGGGTCCAATGAACTGATCGTGAGTGGGGTACTCGGGGATCTGATTGTAAAAGGGATTGTAGGAAGGCTCATGGAATTTTGGTGAAGGGAGTTGTGGCTCATAGATTGGCTCGTAGAACCTCGAGAGTAGGAGTTGCGGCTCATAAGCAGGCTCGTGCAGCTTTAGAGGAGGTTGTTGGAGTTCGTAGATGCGCTCGTATTGTCCGTACTGCAGCCGAGGTGGCTCGGAGTAGCGCAATTGTCTTGCGCCATGATCGCGACCATGGAGCCGAGAGGATGGACGAGGCTGGTTCCTGGCGTGCTCGAGCTCCCTTTGATGTAGGATTCTCACCTCATCCTCCAACAAGCACCTCCTCTCTTCATCTTCCTGGCATTGCCTCTCTTCTTTTGCTCGACGAAGCTTTTCGTTTTTGTCTTTGTCTTGTTGTTCTTTCCTCTCCCTTCAAACAAGGAACTCATTGTACTCGGCGATTTCGATGCTAGTCATGGAGGCTCGACTCTTGGCGGTGTCATTCTTGGACTCGGCAGTTGCCCGAGTTTGATGCATTTTTTATACTTTCCATCGTTCAAACTCTTGGGTGGCCTAACTGTGTGAAAAAGAAACGACGGTCGACGCTAGTGTTGATGCCCAGATTCTTCGCGATACAACACGTCTCGCGAGAGGTTGGAAACCAAGCTTCTTCTCTTCTTGGCTCGGGTAGGAAGTTGTCGAGTTAAGGGCTCCAAGAGTTGAGGATGGTTCGGTCGATTGCTTGTCACACCACCTCACTCGATATACCTACACAACCAAGCCCAGATGGGATCTCCCTGGATTTGGCTTTCCGATGCTCAAGTCAGTCGAGGCTCAAATGAGGGTAATGTAGTGTTTAAGTGAGAGTAAATAGGGTAATAAAAAGCTCGAGTCCTCATGAGGAGAAACGTCTCGCGAACCTTTTAAATTATTTCCAAAGAGGAATAATTCGACTGACACTTCTCTGTATATTTTGGCAGAGTTTCAGTACTGCAAAAAGAATGTGAACAATGTATTTTCTTACCAACCACTATTTATAGGGAAATAAATGGTCCCCTACCTTTCCATTTTAAGTCAATCACGTCACTCTATCCCTTTTAATTTACCATTTTCCTTCCCTTTTCTACGGGCTTTCGGCTCATGGGCTTTTCCTTAACCCTAACCATGAGTATCACAACTAGGCCCAATGATTCCGCCCCAACAATAGGGTGGAAGACGAAATAAGATATAACCTGAAACGTTGACTTGAGGAGTAATAAATAGTTTTCAACCATTCTAATTTCTCTTTTAAAGGTCAATTTCCATAAGAATCGGACCCATCTTATACTACCATAATACTGAAAGTTTTGAGTCAACAAACTAAAATCCCACAAACGAAATTACACAACCGGGTTGTAAAGTCGCCATGAGCAAAATTCCGATGTATTTGGGAGGATCTTGTTATTTAAATAAATCTAAAACACTTCTATGAGGTTGGATTTGTGGCAGGTATCAACAAGCAAAAAGGCTTCTCAAATGAATTGACATAAGAAAATCTACAATTAGGTCTTAAACTGTAGTTCAATGGGTTGATAGATAAATTATGTACCACCCCAAACCAAATAAATTCGGTAGGAATATTTGCATAGAGGACTTCCTTGTCAGTAAGGTATCCTCATAAACTACAGATAACTAAGACAGAGTTAATAAATCTATGACAAACTAAATGTGGTCTCTCAGATGACTATTTCTTGCACAAGACTAAGGTATCTCAGAGCAACAATGGTGCTCTCTCAGAGATACTTCACATAATGTACACCCAACATAAACCCATAGACAAAATTCATGCTTTTGGTCGAGTTTTAAGGATTCCGGGAGGAGAAGATGTGGTTGGCCTGATCATTGGCTTTGACTGCCATTGATGAGGTACTAAAGGTCTAGATTGATCAGCGCCACCTGTACCAGATGGGTGGCCGTTTTGTGCCACGTCAGCACCATGCTGTCCTTCCTTGGACCATAGCTGCTTCAGAACATAGTTGTCATCGTGCAACTCAAATGGAGTGCTGCAATAGCGAGCAATGATGTTAAAATTAAGTTTTTGTTAAGATTTTTCAGTATTATTGAAGTTGTAAGTAGAGAAGAATGAGATTTTTCAGTCACCTGTTGAAATCAAAATGCACAAGCTGCATATCTTCTGAAATCTCCACCTCAACCGTAGCATTTGGCCTCGTCTGTCATTAAATTTCAGAACAAAATTAGAGTGTCGCCAATTTTTTAGAGGCTACCATAAGATAACATAACTACTATCCACAACACAATCAAAATACTAATAAACTCTAAAAAGATAATTTATTTACAGTTTAAGTGTTTTATTCGAAATATGGAACATGCCTAATATAAATAGTTGAGTGGAACAATTTAGAGCACAGAAAACCGCATCAAAATTCACTGAGTTAATATAAAAATTGATCAAAATACAATGAGTTAATACGAAAACTTCATCAAATTACACAATGAGTTGATTCTAAAACCTCACTAAACAGGAAATGCAGTGAGATAATACTGTATTTGCCTAAAATAAGGACTAACTAATAAAATATACAAAATTATGTGTTTTCTTAGTATTTTTAGTGGGCTGTGCGTAACATGCCCCGACAACATAAAGATTAAACTTCACTGAACTTTTAATATTTTTTAGTATTTTTAAGCCAATTTATGTGAATTTAGCATTACCTGAACTAGAATAAAAGGCAAGGCCACGCCACCAGTTGGAGCATTTCCAGAGGAACATAATTGTTGATTTCGCTGAACAAGTTGTTGATATCCAACAAGCTTCAACCACAACACGAGATTATATTAATAAGTGTCGTTCATAACAACAAATATAAATAAACAAATAAAAGTTAGGAAAAAATTACCTGTTCCTCCAACTCTTGTAGGTATGTAGCTCTTTTCTCTATTCTACTCCTTAATCTAAGACGCTCTGCCTGAAAATATCATTCTTTCAATAGTGAGTAATCGCAGATACTAAGGTGATACTCTCTCCGTTTACTAAAGAATTAGGCACTAGGCAGTGAGTTACGAAATTTGTTATTGAAAACTGAAAATTTTTCACTCTTTCTATGCAAATTATGATTGTTGATTGGTTAAAAATGAGGTGAGCTATAAATTCTAGAAAAAAGTAATAATAATATAGGGTAATTATTGGATTCCTCGGTTCTTGTGCAAATGTTTAAAATGACAATCTTTGATGAACGGAGGTAGTAGAAGAAAACTATGATGGTGTAAGAATAAGTACCTTCAACTCTTCAATATCACTGATACTAGTACGAGGCAGACCCTTCCAGTGAATCTCCTTTTTGTCTTTAGATATAATGTCCATTGCCATCAGAACGTTTAATGCATCATAAACCCTACGTCTTATATTCTTCTCCTCATATTGTAGCTATAACAAGAAATCAAGTACAGATGAGAATTTACTTCAATTTTTTATAAAAGATACATCTCCACTTGGTCATGTTAAGGATGTATTACTTGATCTGGTGATGTAGGACTATTGCTAGGATCTGCAAATTCAGCCACTAGTTCATCTGCAACCTGAAAAAAAAAATACTATCACCATTAATTTCCCTGAATGAAGTTTATAACGAGAAGGAAATAGTAAGACTCCCGTGAAACCACAAAATGCAAGAAACTGAATACTGTAAATCAGAATGTAAAAAGATCAAAACTTTATACCATGCATCAACTCAAACGTTTGAACTTTGAATACACTTAAAAATATAACACATAATATAGCATGCTAAGAGCTTCTCCATCCAACCATGAATCCATTAAGCATCATATCGTATACTGCAGTATAAGTTAGTAAGAAAAGAAGCTTTTCCCACGCAATTATAACGAACTATACTATTTGAAAATGAACTGCAGTATAAGTTGAAAATGAGCTATATTCTTTCAAGATCAGTCCTCAAGAAAGCAAAAAAATACATTAACCAAATGAAATGTTTGTCACACAAAGCTAACTGACCTCATTGTATGTGGTTGTTCCTTTGCTTTCCACTTTCTCACACACTAGACAAATGGACGAAAAAAAAAAGGAAAAAGAATGTAATACTAGATAAGTAGCCATAAGCCATGTACATGAAAAACAAGGATCAAATGATTAAGAATCAGAAAAGTTAAGATCAAGTGATTAGTTACCTTTCATACTAAACTGGCGTAGCCCTCTGCCACTTTTATCACCTCCAGTTGCACGCTGAACTCTTTTCTTCTTCGTGCCACTAATCCAAAATAAGTGATGGATTAATATTCAGAAGTCTACTAAGGACTCACAAGGTCCTTGAGAGTGGTTATATAGTGTAAGGAAGACTCACACAACAGGTCCTTGAGAAGCACTATCTTCACCATGAATCTCAAGATGACTTAACCTATTGACTGTATTATCGCCAGCTGTCATCGCTCCGGCTTCACTCCGGCTTGATGGGGACCCCACACTGCCACTTGTCGAAACCGATTGACCGGAAATGGTGGTACCCCATGATCTAGTTGCCCCCTTTGAGTTCCTCTCTCCATTTTCATGTGATTCCATTCCTACCCAAAACTTAAAGAACAACTTTCAGAATTCAGAATCAACAATTCCTGCTTGTGAAGCTAATAATTTCTGTTTAAGAGTTTGCATCTTAACACTACTGAAAAGGAAAAATTGAATTGGGGAAAACTAAAACAGGCTACCAAATACCAATAGCAACCCTCAAAAATACCCTAAATATACTACCCATATCAACAGCTCAAAAAAACCCCAAATTTAATCAGATGGTATACAAGTTGGTGAATCAACAAAATTCAGGCGGTGAAGATGAGAATCAACCGAAATCGTCACGGACCCAGAACAGCACTGACCTTTTCACTAGGTTTGAGGGAAAACCCAGATGAAGAAACCACCTTTCTGACGGATGAGCAGCGTAAAGTAGCGAATAAAGGAGTTCAGAGAGCATCAATGGCTACTGCTTTGTACCCTTCTGATTTAAAAACCCATACGCCCGCAGAAAGAGAAGAGGATTTGGAGCGTGAAGAAGGGCGGGTTCAAGCGAGAGTTCTGATCCAGCGGGAGTTGGGAGGAAGCGGTCAAATGAGTGTGTTGGAGCGTTGGTTTTTTTTTGCATTAAGCTTTGGAAAACGAGGAAATTTCGTTGCAAGGGTTTTTTTTGTGACCCGGGTTGGATTCGTTTAAAAAACAAAGCCATCCACGTTATTCCTCATGAGGAATAACTTCAAGAAAGTGATAATGAATTGTACATAAACGTGATTTGAGAATATGAGGGAAAGGTGTTACATTTGGTTAAGAACATGTATATAATAGTCCCTCCTAAATTTGTCAAAACTAGAGCTTGTTGAGAGAGTTTAGTATACAGATTTAGATGTATTTTTGTCCTGTCGTAACTAACTAAGCTTGTAATATATATATAATTGTCGAAACTTACTAAGTTTGTGATGCATTAATTATAGTAGTTCCACGTAATTGTAATATAGAGCTTCTTTAGAGGGGTTAGTAAATTTATAAGTTTTCAACTTTCTGTTTTATCAAAATTAAAAATAGATTTAACCGTACTTTTATCGTGTGACAACTAATTAGATTTGTGTTGCATATATAACTACCTTATCATTGGATATCATTATAGTTCCTCCTATTTAGTAAAAAGTATAGAGCTTCATTAATTTAGAGGGTTTAGTGAACTTATAAGCTTTTTACTTTCTGTTGTGTCGAAATTAGAAACAGATTTAA